>NC_068431.1:3189458-3489458 GCF_023373465.1 Oncorhynchus keta
ATCCAATCTGGATGGGGTTTTTTTTGCACGAAATGGCACACATAGACGAGCATTTTCATTTAATTAAAACCGTTTTTGTATAAAATATTTTAATAGAAAATCGTGTTTTAAGTTTTGGAAAAAAAGTGCATGTCACTGAAAAAATAGGAGCCTGTGGATGCTACTTTTTTTTACATGCTCTACTTGTTGCCCATCACGAGAGAGGCTATGACACGAAATTTGGGACCACTAGCCCCTCGGGAAGTATTTTTAATCATTTTTTGAAAATTACCGATTTTGGTCGAAAAAATGACAGAGTCCCCACATGTATTCTCGTGCACCTGGTGATTGAAAACGTGCACCTGGGAACCTAAAATTACATTAGCGGTGTTCCAAAAATTCATGCCCGCTATGGAGCACCCTAACACGGACCTTTATCCATGGGGGACCCTATACATCCGTGCACCTGGTGATTGAAAATGTGCACCTGGGAACCCGAAAATGAAATACTGTCCGGTTACTGTGTGCGCCGCTATGTTGGGCTATATGCCGGTACACCAAAACGTGAATAAATCAAAAAGTACACATTCAATCTGGATGGGTTTTTTTTTAAACGAAAGGGCACACATAGACGGGCAATGTCATGTAATTAAAACCGTTTTTGTATAGAACCTTTTAATAGATAAATGCGTTTATAGTTTGGGCTATACAAGTACATTTTACTGGAAACATAGGTTCCTACAAGGGCATTTTAATTTTTACAGTCTCTGCTTGTTGTCCATTGAGAGAGAGGCTATGACACGAAATATGGGACCTGTAGCCCGTCGGGAAGTATTTTTAATCATTTCTTGAAAATTACAGATTTTGGGCTATAAAAGTACATGTTACTGGAAACATAGGTTCCTACCAGGGCATTTTGTTTTTTTACATTCTCTACTTGTTGCCCATTGAGAGAGAGGCTATCACACGAAATATGGGACCTCTAGCACTTCGGGAAGTATGTTTAATATTTTTTTGAATAACGGAATTGGGCCGGAAAAATAAATAGCCGTGCAACTGGTAACCCAAAAATAATCTCCTCATTTAAAGTAGTCACCTTGCAAGGTGTTTCAAGGTAGGCACCTGGCAACTTAAAAATACTCTCCTAAATGCACTTACCGGTCATTCTGATATTAATGCCCACTATGGGAGTATCATAATACGGCCCTCTATCCATGGGCGCCCTCATACATCCGTGCACCTGGTGATTGATAATGTGCACCTGGGAACCTGAACATTAAAGTATGGTCCTAAATGCACGTTTCGGTCATTCTGATATTAATGCCCACTTTGGAGACGCAATACTGGGGAAAATTCAATAGATTTAGCCAAAGGATTCTATTCCTCCATAGATTGTACAGTTGGCGACATCTAGTGAATTTTAAAAAGTAGTACTGATTCATTCTGGGAAGTAATATTACTATGATTATATGGATGAATCTAAAATATGTTTGAAAATTTACTAAGTCCAAACTTTTCTAAAATAAAACTATGTTTTATGTGCAACTGGTGATTGAAAATAGGCACCTGGTAACCCAAAATGAAACACATTTTTACTCATTTTAATGCATAATGACACAAATACAAGGGTGAATTTCAAACAAATATGCTTTATTTAATCAGTTAATCATGGATTTATTTGACCCTCAATCAGTGTCCGGGCCCGGCTGGCATTTTGGGGCAAATTATGGTACCGGTAGTAACGTGACTGCGTTTCCAGAGAGTGACACATATGGTCAGCAACAGTTCCCCGGTCTGTAACTGAGCCTTGGTTAAAGTTCAACGTGGCAACACTGCGTCGAATTGTACCGAAGGTCACTTTCCTTCCAATGCCAAACTCTGCAAAGATTTTCCCCACATAATCACACAGATTAGCGTATGGTTGACCACAGGATGTGAAAAAGAACAGTTCTGTGTCTGAGGTCATTCCACTCAGATGAGGCCTGATTTGATGGAATCGTTGAAGCCAAGTGTATTCCTCCTGACATAGAACAATTCTGCACTCCCTGAAGCTATAGTTAGTTTTGTGGGAAGCTACACACATCTGATAACCCCCACCTTCCGGGGTTACTTCACTGAAATTACTCACACTAAATAGTGTGACTGGGGATCGTCGAGTGCCATTAAATATTGCCAACCGGCTGGACATGAGAGCTGCAAACCTACGCCTGTCAGAGCATGTGGCACGTTCCTCCAGCCTACTTAGAACTGAAGGAATGGCTTGATTGCTTAGCTCAACAAAGCGTTTTAACTCCGCAGCGCTGAGCACCTCGTCCCTGCAGCGTTGGCGGAATTTTGACCTATGCGTTGCCTGGCTCTGCCTTGAGTCCCTGTCCATCTTCGCCAAGCAGAGTAACATCTTTCGAATTGCAACGACCTTAGCTTGCATACCATCTGGCCGGAACTGAATAAGATAATTGAGGAAACTTCTAACATCGGCTTGGTACATTTTTAACGTGGATGGTGCCAAACCACGGCCGTCACATTGAGCATACCAATCAGACACACGTCTGTAGTTATCCAGAAAACACAGTCCTTCATCGGACTTGCCCTCCGACATAATGTGGAGGAATTGCCGTACTCGGGACATACTGGTGCGACTATTGTCAATTCGTTTAACTGAAGGGTGTACACCCACAATATAGTTTTCATACTCAGTCAAAATGGCATTACTCCAAACCTGAATTCGGGACGGCACGCCGCCGTCTTCATCACTCTCGCTATCAGTGAAAGTCGCCACGACGCAGCCTTGCTCCCTCGGTTCCGAGCACGTCCACCAGCTGCTGCTCCACGGACAACTCACTTTGTAAACACTGCCAAATCACAGGGTCCTCCGGCCGCGGTTCAGGCACTGATTCGGCCTGCTGTCTCTCAGTAGAAATCCTGCTAAATTGCATAGCATTCGTCCATTCCATAGTACCGAACTTAAGTGCATGTACAGACTTCAAATGTCGATCTAGCCGCACTATATTCTGTTTACAACAAAGTCCACAGTCGCGTATTGGTCTGCTACTCATAGCTTCTCTCTCTCCTGCCTTCCTCTGTGTCTCTTTGTTTGCTACACCAAACACCTAACCCTAACCCTAACCCCTAACCCTAACCCTAACCCCTAACCCTAACCTAAACATTTAATGTTCTCCTCTTGGAGTTTCCTTGACCATGGACCCTTGACCAATAGGATACCATTATAAACTAAAATAAATAAACAATGATATATTAAAAAAAAAAAAATTAAAAAAGGAATATAACTATATATTTATATATAGTTATATCAATTTTTTTTCCCAGGTTTCTTGAACTCAGGGTTACCATGACCATGGACCCTTTGATGCAAAGAAACTACAAAATAGAATCTAAATAGCTAAATGTTATTTCCCAAGAACCCTCACCATCTTACCATCCTTCCAAATCTACCTCACCGTAGATACCCACCAGCACCCCCAACGGACGAGAACCTTTTTTCTCCAACTACTCTGGGGGCCCGACTATTCGACTCCCCCGCAGCGAGCAGACCCTAAGCAAGCAGGCCCAACCATACACAAAGCAAGAAGAAGGGAGGAAATGGTAGACCGGACTCCTTCAGGACCCCTCTGGGTTCTGTTGGCAGACCAATCGGCTCAACCCTCCCAGCCCCCTTACACACGGGAGACTCACGTAACGCGCTGGACCACTATCTACCCCAGATTAGATCTGGATTGGCAGTTTGTTCAGTAGCGCGTGTTTCCTCCTAGCGGGTTGGGATACCCAAAAGAGGGGCTTTTGGGTCATGCGCTGCCGCTGGAGGATCGCGTCTGCCGGATAACCCCTGGGGTGCCCAGATAATGTCTGGCGAGGTATCGGACCCCGCAGGGGAATAACCCACTGGGGGACCCCTTACCCCGCCGCACTTAGCCTGGACAACCGAACCATTTTTTACCTGGACTACGAACCAATTCACTGTCTAGGGATGATATACCTCTGGAAACGTTACGATCCTGGAAGGGAGTAATTCCACTGGTCACTATCGCCCAAAACCACTGAATTACCTACGACTGAGATGGTGGGAATGGAAACACCCAATTAACTTCTACTACTGCCGGACGTTTCATACGTAAGCCAGAGAAGGTTTGCCGGTTTCTAAACCCTCCATACACCGACCGTAACACAGGACGTGACTCCAGGGGCGGATGCATGACAACCGTATAGAGGGCTCGCCTTCTGGGTTTTTGTCTGCTCAAACCACTGGCTGTTATAGACCGACCACTTGACAGGGACACATGGCAACCGACTGAGGTCCGGACCTGCACAAGGTACGCAACTCGATGGTTTTGCCTGATCCTACGCCGAGTATACCCATACAGACCAGCTGGATTCGACTAGACATGGGTTGATTTGGAATTAGGATCCTGGAAGGGAATAACTCCCAATCATACACTTGATTGAAAACATCCAGGACCAAAGACTGACGAACACTGAAGTCAATACATAGACAACATGGAGCTAAAAAAGAAGGATCCGTAAGGGAGTAAAACTCCTAGGTTGCACTATGCTTTCCACTTCCGTTGACATAGCGGACCTTGACACCATGACCATACCACTCGACATGGACACATGGCAACCAACCGAGGACCGGACCTGCATAAGGTACGCTACTCAAGGGCTTTGCCTGATCCTAAGTTGAGTTGACAGACCTACCTAAACTTAACCTTTTCTATACCTTACCCTAACCCTAACCCCTAACCCTAACCCTAACCCCAACCCTAACCCCTAACCCTAACCCTAAACCCTAACCCTAACCCCTAACCCTAACCCTATTTTAATAAGCTTAAAACCTAATTTAATTCTGACTATAACCCTAACCCTAACCCTAACCCTGACCTTAACCTCACCCTTACTGTAGCAATCCCCATCCTAGCTCTAACCTTAACCCCAATCATATAAGCCTAATCCTAAAACCGAATTTTGACTAGAAATCTGACCCTAACCCTGACCTTAACCTCACCCTTAACCGCAGCAATCCCCACCCTAGTCCTAACCTTAACCCTGATCCTGAATCTAACCTCAGCCCTGACAATAACCTCAGATCTAATCCTGACCCTGAACATAATCCTGATTTTAACCTCACTTCAAGCTCTAATCCCTAATCCTGAACCTTGACCTAGATTCTGACTTGAATTCAAACCCAAGTTCCCGTAGAACAAATTATGTATCCTTAGGAGCAATAGAATTAGAGAACAGGTGCCCGTGTATATGGTCCTCTTGAAGGGCAATTTTTTACTAAACCTAACCCTAACCTTAACCCTAACCCTTAACCCTAAACCCTAACCCTAACCCTAACCCCTAACCCCTAACCCTAACCCTAACCCTAACCCTGAGCTCAGGGTGGGTGAAACGGTGCGAAAGAAGCCACTACCAGGGGACCGGACAGGCCTCTGGAGACTCGGATCCTGTGTACAGAAAGTTGCTCCACGCTCCTACTTGGTCGAAGTGAATGGATCAATGTACCGTCGTAACAGGGTTGACCTTCGGATTGCTGAGCCAGCACCTATTCAGAACCCTGATGGCCAAAGGGGTCGCATGACAAAAGACAGAACCCCAGCAAGTCACATGGGGCCTGGGGCACTGGGCGAAGAGCCAGGGGATCACAGGTCGTCCGTTCCCTCGTCCATCAATTCTCCCCTTAGACGTTCAGCTGACACGCCTGTGCGGGAACCCGCAGTCCTCGCAGACAAGCCCCCTGTCTTTTCACGCTGCGGGCGTCTGGGCCAGCCACCAAAAATACTTAATCTGTAGGTTTCCCATCAGGGATTGTTGACAGACAGAGATACAAGTGAAGAGAATATCAAAATGTGTTATTGTTACCTGAGAAAAATAAATAAATGATACTAAACTGTTAATGTTGGAAATTGTTGCTAGGTTTGTTTTGTTAGTGAATTGACACCTCCTGTCCTATTTTATTAAATGAAAGATGTTATGGGTGTAAAATGGCACAGTGATGCCATCTGTTGGTAAATGTTCATTACTGCAACTCTTGTGTTTTACCGGGGTGCTTGAGATACCCGGATGTGTTGTGATGTACTGAACACTCGCATCAATGCCTATGTCTCGTCATTTAACGTTCAAACAGTTGCTCAATGTGAAAATACAATATAGACCAACGAAGCAACTCTGCTTCCTCTGTCTGATTTCTCTTTACAATGAAAGGGGGTGCACCGTTCCTGGAGGTACTGCAATACCAGGTCGATGCGTGGAGTGGACGGAGCAAGCCCCTATTCCATCTCCCTATTCCAAAAATAAATTTAATATATGGTCCCCAGATAGGGGACGTATCAGATATTAAACTGATAAGAACAGATTTTTTTTTTTTTTTTTTTTTTTTTGAAAAATAATTTTTATTTTCATTTCATATTCAAATACAATTACAAATTTAGTGCATAAAGTTGTACATAACATGGATACTTACAAACAGTATCAAAAAGTACCATAACAATATCAGAATACCAAAACTCCTTAAAAAAAGTGCTGTTCTGCAGAACCTGACCAGCATTATTGGCCTATATTCAAGATTAACATGCCTCTAACAATCTCCAAAAACAATACAAACAATTCTATAAATACAAATATATACATATGCCAAAATGCACTCTGGATAAACCTCAGTGTATATAAAATATCTACAAAGGCTTAGTTTACATTCCAAATGTACCTATGTAATACACTTATATCGGTTATACACACATTTACAATGACGGGTAAATCCCTTTCCATCTCTGTTTTACTGATGCAATGCCCCCCTTATCTATTTCGAATTGTATTCTTTTCCAAACTTCCTGTTTTATAAATTGAACCAATCCCGTCGGTGACCACTTGAGGGTGTCATTAACTGCACCACATCTGGCCTCCCAAAGTTTGGTCTTGATAAGGGACACCAGAGTCACTAATGCTAATAATTGCACCCTTTCCACATTTTTTATTTCAAGTTTGGCAACACCTTCATAATCAATGTTTTTGAAAATCTCAAAAAATTGTTGACTTTTTCCCCAAACTGATTGGGCAAAAGAACATTCCCATAAAACATGTGGAATTGTTTCGATTGCGAAACAATTGTGCCTGGGACAAAATTTATTTAGGGTCTAATTATGATCGTATAAAGTTGAACGGACCGGAAGACGTCTGTGTAAAACAAGCCAATTAAAATCTTTCAGTCTGTTATCTAACCCTTTTAATTGTGTCCGTATCCAGGTGGAAGGCGATATTGGTAATCTGTCTCTTGGACGACAATTTTCTATTAATTTTGCGTATAGCAATCTGTGGTTGATTACATTTTCTTTTACTTTGCAGACAGGGGTTTTCCTTGCCCATTCCACTATTTTCTTAAAATGTAACGGGATAATTTCAGCTTTTGGCTTACTATTATCCCACTTCACCATGAACCTTAACGGTACAGACAGCCAGAATTTGATTAAAATGTGACATTTGTGTACAGAAGACGACAAAAGACAACAAATGTTTGAGTAGAACAACGCATCTAGTTTGAGAGGAATATGAGGGAAATCCCTTCCACCAGCCTCTATAGGCTGGTACATCCGATCTCTACGGATGTACTCATATCCCCCCCAAAAGAAATTAAACAGAACCCTTATGAAAGTTTTTCTTAGGGACACCGGCATGGGAAACACATAGGCAAGGTGAAGTAATGAAGGCAGAATGTCCGCCTTCAGCACTAACACCTTCCCACTAAACGATAGTCGCCTTACTTTCCACAGTCCCAATCTTTTATTAATTGATAATAGTTTTTCTTTCCAATTAAACATGTCATCTTTAATTTCATTTCCAAAAGATATACCGAGCACTACCATTGGTCCTGTGCACACAGTCAAACCACAGAACTGATCCGTTCTCCATTTCCACTGTCCCAAATATTTTATTTCTGTTTTATTCTTGTTTATCTTCGACCCTGACGCAACAGAGAATTCATCAATGATTTTGATAGACTCTTTCAAGCTCAGGTCGTCTTGTAAATATAAAACTGTGTCGTCGGCATATTACGATATTTTTAGCATATCCCCCCAGGTAAAATGATGCCTTTGATGTTGTAATTTTTCCTAATTGCGCATGCGAAAGGTTCAATATATAAAACATACAATAGAGCAGATAGAGGGTCACCCTGTCTGACACCTCGTAATTGCTTGATAACATTTCCAATATTGCCATTAATATTTACCCTGCTACCCACATTACTATACAGAATTTTTACCCATTTCATAAAATTATTTCCGAACCCAAATTTTTCCATAATTCTAAACAAAAACTCATGGCTTACCATGTCAAAGGCTTTTTCCTGGTCCAAATTCACAGTAATAGCCGGCAGGTGCCTTTCCTCTAAATAGGCTTGAACGTCTCTGTGCAATTGCAAGTTCCAGGTTAATCTTCTCCCCACCACACCACATGTTTGGTCTAAACCAACAACATATGCCATGGCAGAAGATAGGCGATTAGTTACAGCTTTGCTTAATAATTTATAGTCAACACACAACATTGTTAAAGGTCTCCAATTTGCTAATGTCTTGGGGTCTCCTTTTTATACAGTAGAGAGATTACCCCCTCACACATCGAAACTCCCATATGCTCTAAACCAAATATACCTCTAAACACTTCCAACAGATGACATCCAATTATATCCCAAAAAATGATGTAAAACTCTTTAGAGAGCCCATCCACTCCTGGTACTTTGTTATCTTTCATGCTCTTCAGCGCCCTATGAATTTCATCTAATTTCAATGCCCCTTCTAATTGGTCTCTAATATCTAAAGGTATCTGCACATCCACACATTTTAAAAATGTAGTCCCTTTCTCATAATCAATTGTTTGTTTTTGAAATAGTTGAGAAAAGTGGTGTGTAGCGACACCAAGCATGCCATCTCCATCCTCAACCATCTCCCCATCTTGGTCCAATAAAGCCGAAATAGTCCTCCTCTTTCCCCGTGATTTAATTTGCTTGAAAAAATATGCAGAGCACTTCTCATCATTTTCCCATTTATCTTGCTGACTTTTAAAAATGAAGTCTCGAGCTTTCTTTTCAAATAATGTGTGTTGCTTTTTCAGCAGGATGCCCAATTTGTCTTTATCTAATCCACCACCATTTACATTTCCTTGGATGTGTAGATCTTTTAGTTCATTCTGCAATTTATAAAATTCTGTGTGGTTATTACGTACTTTGTCTTTGCAAAAATTCTGAATAAAAATCTTGATTCTTAATTTTGTGCTCTCCCACCACTCTATGACTGTGGAATAAAAAGGTTTCATAGCTACACAGCCCTGGAAAAAGGACCTGAATCTTGTCCCAAAAGTTTTGTCATGTAAAATGCCGTTATTAATTTTCCAATACCCTTTTCCAAATTCAGTTGTTTTTAAATCTACTGTCACAGACAGGCAACTGTGGTCCGAATAAAAAAAACGGTGTAATGCACGCGGAGGACACACGGAGTTCACGCAGAACAAACAGATAATCTATTCGGCTCCTCCTGCTGTTTCCCCAAGTGAAACCGGGATCATCCGCATGCGCTATTCTATAAGTATCAACCAAATTATATTTACCTATAAGACTTTTTACAAGATGCCCGCCGAGATTACCTCGGTCATATGACACATTAAAATCTCCCCCCATAAACACCTGTCTGTTTGTCATGAAAATAGCGTCTAGGTCGTTAAGCATTTCCCTCCTTTCCTTGGGTGCCGATGGTGCATATACATTAATAAATCTAAAACATTTACCCTTCCAATCGATATCTACTATTAAAACCCTCCCGTGTACTGCCGAAAAACTTCCTACTATTTTTAAATCCCTATTCCCACATATAACACCAACCCCTGTAGAATGCACCCCTCCGACACTCCACCTCGACTCTCCCTGAACCCATTCCCTCGTAAACCTCTCCACGTCATTTTGATCTTTTAAATGTACTTCTTGTAAAAAACACACAGAGAAGCGAATGGAGGACAAATGGGAAAAAACAGTCGCCCTTTTAACTGGGTTCCTAAGCCCTCTAACATTGATGCTAGCTAGGTTAATAATAGACGACATGAGGTAAAGAGGGAAAAAGACAACTATCTAAAAATGACATTATTTTCCAGACTCACTTTAAGTACATTAACTCATTTGGCGGCCTGTCTGGGAAACGATGGTCACCAGTCGGAGGACTGTCCACCAAGACAGGGGTCGGGAAAACACTGTCCTCCTCATGCTCCCCCTCCATCTGCGTGGGTGCAGGAACCCCACTGGGTGCCAGACCGCTGCTCTCGATGGAGGCCGCGCCTGACAGTGATAGCAGAGTCTCCTCTGCGCTGCCCAGGTTTCCCTCGCTTTTCTCCTCAGACTTCCCGCTTTCAAAACAACTGAAGCGATTCCCCCCCAAAGCGGACTTCTCCGTCGCCTCCATGCGGATGAGTGGGGAAACAGGGCTCATCTGCTTTCTTTTCACCGAGCACTTTCTCCTCTCTCTCACCGTTGTCCAGCTCTCGGTAGCCGCGGGCGCGGTGGGCTCTCCCTTCTCCTCCTCCACTTGCTTATTCCAACTGCTGTCCGCTTCTCCTCTCTCCTCGTGAGATGATGATGGCGTCTCACTCCCGCTCTCCTCGGACTCTTGCAGTTCTCTCTCCATCACTAGCTCATCCACAACCTCATCAATAGCGCGTAGTTCCATGCCTTCTCCCTCATCTGGTCTTTTCCCGCTCTGCGCTCTTTTCCCGCTCACCGCTCTGGCGTAAGAGGGGACGGAACAGGTGGTCCTCCGAGTTGCACAAACTGCAGCGCTTGGGCACGGTGCAATCCCTCATTGTATGTCCAATAGTCCCACAGTTTCTGCACCTTGTCTGCGAGCAGGCATCCGCGAGGTGCCCGTACGTGCTACACTTCCTGCAGAAACGAGGCTGTCCAGCATACATGAGGTAGCCCCTGTCTGCACCGATAGAAAAAGAAGCGGGAGGATGGCGTTAACCATCATGGCCGGTCTCGTCCTCCTTTAGCAGCACACGAAACTGCCTCTTCCCTGTCCAGATGCCTAGGGCGTCCTTAATGTCTCTCACTTCAGGCAAGATGGTCACATACCGGCTGAGGTAGCACACTAACGTTTCTTCAGTGACCCATGGGTTGAACATGTGCACCGTTAGCACCCTCATATTGTGCCTGCACATGGACTCAACGTTAAAATCCACGAGGGCGGGTGCTGTCGCGTTAGCACGGAAGAGCCCCCTTACTTCCTCCAGCCGTGTGATGGTGTAGAGAGACACATCGTAGAACTTCTCGGGTGTGTTCTGTTGCAGGCAAGTGCGTCTTTTACATGGACGACATCAACATTTTATGTACCGACCTTTTATCCGTCGACAGGACCCTGGACAGGACTGACTGGTATGGACGAGCCTCTGGGGCGAGACTGAACAGAGACAAGACAGAGGCCCAATTCTTCAGACCGTGGGCAGACCCAGACTTGACCAGACTACCTCTGACAGTAAAACGGACAGACATAAGGGTACTGGGGGTAAAGTTTGACCGGGGGGGAGGAGGGAGCGGTAACTGGAGTGGAATCCTGGGGACTGTAAGACAGAGACTGGGTTTTTGGGGACTACGACAGCTGACTTTTGAGGGCAAGGTTTTAATCATTAAAGCTGTGATTTTACCTGTGCTTTTATTAATCAGTTCTGTTTTTATCCCCCCTCGAAAGAGTATTTTAGACCTGGAGCGAATGCTTTTTTACTTCCTGTGGGGAGGCAAGTGGGAGAGGCTGAGGAGGGAGGTGGTCAAGAGGCCCAGGACCAAGGGGGGGAAAGGCTTGCCTGACCTCTACTTGTTCCTGGGCAGCCGCTACACAGCGTTACATCTGACTCTTGCCACCTCCCTGGTCAACAACAAGACCCAGGCCCTCGCACGGTTCTGGCTGGGATCTTACCTCAGGATTCTGAGGCTGATCCCAGTCGACCTGCGAGCCCCAGTCTCTTTCCTGCTACCCCCGCCCTACGTCCAGCTCCAGAAGTTTTTAAGACATTTTAAACTGGAAAAAGAAACAGTCACGGTCTTAACAAAACACCGCTCTCTTCTCTCTCTTGTGCAGGAGCGGGAACCAGTATGTCCAGTGCGCGGGCTCGCTATAGGTGAGCCCACAACGGTTTGGCGCAATGTGGCCCATCCTGCTCTCCTGAATCGGCATCGGGACCTGTCCTGGATGGTCGCCCACGAGATCCTCCCGGTCAGGGCCGTTATGCACTCACGGGGCATGGCGAGGACATCCGCGTGCCCCCAACCAGGCTGCGGCCAAGAAGAGTCGGTGAGGCACATGCTCTGGGAGTGCAGAGCCGCCAGGGACCTGTGGAAGGAAGCAGGCCCCCTGATCTCCTCGTGTCTGCCAGCAGGGGTAAGAACAGATACTACACTTGATCTTAGCCAAAAGGCCGAGAAGCGATACCTGCAATGATTTCGGGACGAAGTGGCCGTTCTCCGACACGTCAAATTCGTTTATGATTACACCAAAATGAGCACTGTATGCTTTTTGTTTTCCATAAAAAAAATATAATGCTTTAAATAAATGGTGGCATGGATGGGGAGTTGATCAACGCCAGGAATAACCACGTTTGACTGTTACAAAGTAACACATTTGTAGGTTCTAAGATCACGTGGTCATCCGCCCTCCAATCAGAAATGAGAGAACACGTTAACCTGATCAACAGCTAAATTGGAATATTAATATATTACGTGTGGGGAGGGGGGGATGGGGGGCAATTTGGAGATAATAATATTGACATAACATTTGATCTTGTATCAAGTATATTTGGAAGCATTGCTGCCACAAACGAACTGAAGCAATTGTCCACTTGGTGGCACCAGAGTTCCACCGACCGTCACTTTTTCCTGGTTGTCCTGTGTGGTACAGAAAACTGCATTTCAATGTTGAACGACTTGACTTCAAGACATCGTCAACGAAAATAACGTGAACAATAAAAATAGCCTGTCTTTTTTTGTATCTGTCTGTAGAGCCTTGTATGATAAGTCCATTGTGAGAAGGCCTTCATAAAGTGTCCCTCCTAAATTACTAGAGGCCAAACTTCAAAGATGTCTATGGCACTGGACTGCAGTAAGAGAGCTAAGGAGCAGATGGTCCTGGCTGCCTAAATGTTTCCTCCACATAATAAACTAAGAAACATGGCACTTTGGAGGCTTACTTTTATAATTAGACTTACTCAGTCACTATAACTAATGAAGATACTTCATAAAATGCCATTAATCCACCTGTATGCGCATTAAGGCCTAATTTCCACCAAAACTTGAAGATACATGTATATAAGCTACTTGATTGGTGTCTTGTGAATCCACCTGTTTAATGCGCATTAAGGTTGAATATTTCCACCAAAACTTTAAGTGTCATTCAAAAGCATTATAACGCATTTATAAATGTCTGGCCCTACATTGATGAGAGCTTTGATTCAGCATTTAATGAACATTCTAATTTGATGAGCTACATTAACCACATTTAATGAGCCCTACATTAACCACATTTAATGAGCCCTACATTAACCACATTTAATGAGCCCTACATTAACCACATTTAATGAACCCTTTAATGAGCATTAACCACATTTAATGAGCCCTACATTAACCACATTTAATGAGCCCTACATTAACCACATTTAATGAGCCCTACATTAACCACATTTAATGAGCCCTACATTAACCACATTTAATGAGCCCTACATTAACCCCATTTAATGAGCCCTACATTAACCACATTTAATGAGCCCTACATTAACCACATTTAATGAGCCCTACATTAACCACATTTAATGAGCCCTACATTAACCACATTTAATGAGCCCTACATTAACCACATTTAATGAGCCCTACATTAACCACATTTAATGAGCCCTACATTAACCACATTTAATGAGCCCTACATTAACCACATTTAATGAACCCTACATTAACCCCATTTAATGAGCCCTACATTAACCACATTTAATGAGCCCTACATTAACCACATTTAATGAGCCCTACATTAACCACATTTAATGAGCCCTACATTAACCACATTTAATGAGCCCTACATTAACCCCATTTAATGAGCCCTACATTAACCACATTTAATGAGCCCTACATTAACCACATTTAATGAGCCCCTACATTAACCACATTTAATGAACCCTACATTAACCATAATGAGCCCTACATTAACCACATTTAATGAGCCCTACATTAACCACATTTAATGAGCATTAACCACATTTAATGAGCATTAACCACATTTAATGAGCCCTACATTAACCACATTTAATGAGCCCTACATTAACCACATTTAATGAGCATTAACCATTTAATGAGCCCTACATTAACCACATTTAATGAGCCCTACATTAACCCCATTTAATGAGCCCTACATTAACCACATTTAATGAGCCCTACATTAACCACATTTAATTTAATTTAATGAGCCCTACATTAACCACATTTAATGAGCCCTAGCCCTACATTAACCACCCTACATTAACCACATTTAATGAGCCCTACATTAACCACATTTAATGAGCCCTACATTAACCACATTTAATGAGCCCTACATTAACCACATTTAATGAGCCCTACATTAACCACATTTAATGAGCCCTACATTAACCACATTTAATGAGCCCTACATTAACCACATTTAATGAGCCCTACATTAACCACATTTAATGAACCCTACATTAACCACATTTAATGAACCCTACATTAACCACATTTAATGAACCCTACATTAACCACATTTAATGAGCCCTACATTAACCACATTTAATGAGCCCTACATTAACCACATTTAATGAGCCCTACATTAACCCCATTTAATGAACCCTACATTAACCACATTTAATGAGCCCTACATTAACCACATTTAATGAGCCCTACATTAACCATTTAATGAGCCCTACATTAACCACATTTAATGAGCCCTACATTAACCCATTTAATGAGCCCTATTAACCACATTTAATAGCCCTACATTAACCACATTTAATGAGCCCTACATTAACCACATTTAATGAGCCCTACATTAACCACATTTAATGAGCCCTATTTTTAATGAGCCCTACATTAACCACATTTAATGAGCCCTACATTAACCCCATTTAATGAGCCCTACATTAACCACATTTAATGAGCCCTACATTAACCACATTTAATGAGCCCTACATTAACCACATTTAATGAACCCTACATTAACCCCATTTAATGAGCCCTACATTAACCCCATTTAATGAGCCCTACATTAACCACATTTAATGAGCCCTACATTAACCACATTTAATGAGCCCTACATTAACCACATTTAATGAGCCCTACATTAACCCCATTTAATGAGCCCTACATTAACCACATTTAATGAGCCCTACATTAACCACATTTAATGAGCCCTACATTAACCACATTTAATGAGCCCTACATTAACCACATTTAATGAACCCTACATTAACCCCATTTAATGAGCCCTACATTAACCACATTTAATGAGCCCTACATTAACCACATTTAATGAACCCTACATTAACCACATTTAATGAGCCCTTAACCACATTTAATGATTAACCACATTTAATGAGCCCTACATTAACCACATTTAATGAGCCCTACATTAACCACATTTAATGAGCCCTACATTAACCACATTTAATGAGCCCTACATTAACCACATTTAATGAGCCCTACATTAACCACATTTAATGAGCCCTACATTAACCCCATTTAATGAACCCTACATTAACCACATTTAATGAGCCCTACATTAACCACATTTAATGAGCCCTACCCTATTAACCACATTAACCACATTTAATGAACCCTACATTAACCACATTTAATTTTTAATGAGCCCTACATTAACCACATTTAATGAGCCCTACATTAACCACATTTAATGAGCCCTACATTAACCACATTTAATGAGCCCTACATTAACCACATTTAATGAACCCTACATTAACCATTTAATGAGCCCATTAACCATTAATGAGCCCTAACCCACATTTAATGAGCCCTAATTAACCACATTTAATGAGCCCTACATTAACCATTTAATGAACCCCATTTAATGAGCCCTACATTAACCACATTTAATGAGCCCTACATTAACCACATTTAATGAGCCCTACATTAACCATTTAATGAGCCCTACATTAACCCATTTAATGAGCCCTACATTAACCACATTTAATGAGCCCTACATTAACCACATTTAATGAGCCCTACATTAACCACATTTAATGAGCCCATAACCATTAACCACATTTAATGAGCCCTACATTAACCACATTTAATGAGCCCTACATTAACCACATTTAATGAGCCCTACATTAACCACATTTAATGAGCCCTACATTAACCACATTTAATGAGCCCTACATTAACCCATTTAATGAGCCCTACATTTAATGAGCCCTACATTAACCACATTTAATGAGCCCTACATTAACCCATTTAATGAGCCCTACATTAACCCCATTTAATGAGCCCTACATTAACCTACATTAACATTTAATGAGCCCTACATTAACCACATTTAATGAGCCCTACATTAACCACATTTAATGAGAGCCCTACATTAACCACATTTAATGACATTAACCCCATTTAATGAGCCCTACATTAACCACATTTAATGAGCCCCATTAACATTTAATGAACCCCATTTAATGAGCCCTACATTAATTTAATGAGCCCTACATTAATTTAATGAACCCTACATTAACCCTACATTTAATGAGCCCTACATTAACCCCATTAACCCCATTTAATTAACCCCATTTAATGAGCCCTACATTAACCACATTTAATGAGCCCTACATTAACCACATTTAATGACATTTAATGAGCCCTACATTTTTAATGAGCCCTACATTAACCCCATTTAATGAGCCCTACATTTAATGAGCCCTACATTAACCCTACATTAACATTTAATGAGCCCCTACATTAACCCCATTTAATGAGCCCTACATTAACCCCATTTTTAATGAGCCCTACATGAACCCCATTTAATGAGCCCTACATTAACCCCATTTAATGAGCCCTACATTAACCACATTTAATGAGCCCTACATTAACCACATTTAATGAGCCCTACATTAACCCCATTTAATGAGCCCTACATTAACCCCATTTAATGAGCCCTACATTAACCACATTTAATGAGCCCTACATTAACCACATTTAATGAACCTTACATTAACCACATTTAATGAGCCGAAGCACAAATTATTGTACTGTTATCCATTAGGTCCACCAGGACCTCACATGACTGTGAAACATTGTTGTGTTGTAACTTTAATTTATTTAATTTTGTTAATGAAATAGTTGTGCTATTGTATTGTTCTGACTTCATGGGGCCGACTGGAGTGAATGTCATCGTTCACAATGTCATCAAAAAGCTCCTCCTTCACTATAACGGCCCAACTACAGACTATATAATGTCGGGCGCATTAAGTGATGCTATGTTTTCTGTTATTTTTATGATTTTATAGTTTGACACAACGTATTGGAAGATTTTTGGTCCCTCTGAAAGCCCAGGTCCTATAGTCACGGTTCACCACTGGATCTAAGTGAAGGCTTCCATTAAACCTGTCCAGGTCCAGTCTGTCCACTTTCTGCTAGTGCACGTACCACATGGCCACATTATTCAGCCTTGTTTGACTCATGGATGATCTAAGCCATGTCTTAAGCCTCCCCGGGGCACTAAAACTCCTCTCAGCCTCGACAGAGGAGGCAGGGACGACCAGCAGACGCCTTACTAAAGCTTCCACCTGACTGAAGAGACCTTTCACCTCTGGCACCATTTCCCCAATAATGCCAGCAACATCTGAGCTCGTTTGATATGTATAATTAGTCCCAAACATGGCCAGCTGCACCTGCAGAAGTCTTGAATTCAATTCTGGATGGATATGGGCTGAGTATTCACTGTGTCCAAGGTATTGTAGAACTGGGCATCAGGATGGATGTGGGCTGAGTATTCACTGGGCTGCAGCCTGACCGGTGTAACGCTTTGAAAGTTTGCGGATGTGAGGCATCTGAATAGGTTGTTGGTCCAACTTTGTTGCCATAGCAGCTGCTTTTGCGAACAAGACATCAAAGTGCTCCCCCGTTCGCTTGTCCTGCATGTGTCACCTTCTGACCTGAGATCATTTGTTATGTCTTTGTTTTAGTATGGTCAGGGCGTGAGTTGGGTGGGTTGTCTATGTTCCTTTTTCTAGGTTTTGGGATTTCTGTGTTTATTATACATTTACACATTATTGAACAATTTGATTTTATTTATTTTCTTAACTAGTAAACCAACACATTCTGAACAATTATAGTTTTAAGCAGTGCATTGGTAGTAAACATGCTACCTAACTGATCAACAATTATAGATACAAGCTAATAACAAGGTATATATGCTATCTTATTGAACAAGCAGCTTAACTCAAATAATGTGTGTGCTAGGCATCTCACTCCAGGTTGTTGTGCTGCTTGGCAGGCTAGCTGCCAAATAGACCAAATAGACCTTACTGTGAAATGCTGACTGACAAGCCCTTAACCAACAGTGTAGACCTTACTGTGAAATGCTGTGAAATTTTTGGATACAGAGGTATTTTTTGTAGAGGGGAGTGATAACCTGAAGCAATTAGCAACAAAGGTTTATTTTAAACCCACGGACACTCATTCCCTCTTACATAAATCCAGTTTTCACCCAAAACACACCTACAGAGGGTTGATAAAGTCGCAGCTTATAAGATTTCATAGGATTTGTACACAGGAAAAACATGTAAATGAGGCTATAGGAATACTTTTTAAGGCTCTTAGACCCAGAGGATACTCAAAACGTTTCCTCCGCACTATAAGAGCGGAGGTGAACACTATGGTGGCAACTGAACCTATACATGGGAGGACTAACAATGATGGCTGTATTATCCCATTTGTCACCACGTATTCACAGTCTTCTATGAAGTTTAATTCCATAGTGAATGATCATTTTAAGCAGACAAGGGAGGATGGGGACACCCTCCAACAGTTCAGAGTAATATCAGCATATCGGCGAAATAACAATTTGAAAGATGTGCTGGTACACTCTGGATTCAAGGAGAAGCTGGTGCGGAGGGGACCACACTTTAGACAAGTTAAATATATTCAGAATAAATGGTCGGGTCTAGGGGCCCCAGTGTGGGAGGGATTCCAATTGAAGACTACTAACATTGTATATGGAATTGAGTGTCTGAAATGTGGGAAATGGTATATTGGAGAAACTAGGAACTCCCTGGAAGCCAGACTCAGACAACACCTATATCATATAAGTAAAGAGTCAGTTAAAACCACATTATACACCCACTTTAGATCTCATCCAGTAGCCCAGTTAAGAATAGCAGGGTTGGAATCTAACCAAGGGTGGTCGCTAAAACAGAGACAGATCAAGGAGCGAAATGGATCAAAAAATTGTCTACTTGTAATCCCACAGGTCTTAATGAAAAGTATTAGAGACCCTAACCCTCCCAACCTTGATCTGAACATTAAACCTGAACCATCCTAATCCCAGTTTACCCTAACCTTAACCTGAGCAATCTCACTCCAAACCCTAGCCAAGTATCACATTCCTAATCTTAACCACAATCTTAACCTTAAATCTATTTCAATCCCTAACCCCTAAACCCCAAACTTCGGCCCCAATACCGAACCTAATTTCAACCCCAGCATAACCCTAACCCTGATCTTTCTATGCCATCCCATACCCAAACCAGGGTGGAATGTCATGCAAATCAGCTGGAGCAGGTTACAACCCAGCCACAGCACATTCCAAAGGGCTTACCCAAGCCATGGAAATCCTTGGCCAGCCACGTAACCACAGATGATAAAGAAGAACCGTCCTCCCCAATCCCAGGGGATAGAAGAGACCATCAACAAATGGGCAGCCATGGACCTAAACCTCCCCACCTTCCAGGTGTTAACCACCAATCCACCCGCACTCTCAGGACCACCACTCTCACCACTACAAACCACCATCCCCACAGCACCTGTTGGAGATCAACGTCATCGAGGACGAGGAACTCATGAATGCAGCTTCGCAGGTGGAAAAACTCAACACCCCCGCTACCACCTCACGACCCACAACCCTACACCAGGACAACACTTGGGTTACCTTCGTACAACGAACCCCTACGGGCAGAGATTCCTCCTCTCCACACGACACCAAACCACAGGAATACTCCACGAAACCCATGGAAGAGACCCCACCAATCCTCTGACCCCCCACACAATCACGGAGGCCGCTACTGAAACACCACCAACCCACAGATAGGGCAACTACCACCCCCCAACCCTCTACCAGCGTGACCAGCGTCTCGGAACCCACGGCGACATCTACCACACCCTCAGATCTCCCAGGGACACCATCGGAACTGACACCACCCAACTCGGCAAACAGCCACTTCAGGAGAAATCCCCCTAAAGGAAACAAAAGCGGTTGGAGAATCAAACCACTGCGACCAATTCTCATCATGGGCGACTCAAACATCTGCAAACTACCCCTCATCTATCCGGACCAGACCCAAATCAAAGCCTATCCAGGAGCCGGCATCGAACACGTGCAGGGATGATTAAACTCCTCCTACCCAAGGGAGATCCCCCACCAGTCACCAAATGAATCCTCTCCTTCGGCCTCAACAACAGGGAACAAGGGAATGCCACCAAACACCACGCCAACATCTCCAACCTCTACTACACGGCCACCTTAGCCTTCCCCAACGCGGACATATTCATCCCGCTGATCCACCACTCCCGGAAAATGCCACTTGAGGAGAAAATTATTCTGGACATCCTCAACAGATACATCAAAAACCACCCATACATCCCTCTTCTACCTACAACCAAATTCCACACCCTCCATGGCTGCCTCCACTGGACCCCCACGACAGCCACACCCATCTGGAAATGGTGGAAACACCACACCACATAGCACATTACCTCTCTTACCCTGACCAGGGGGAGTACGCACATACCCACGCTGAAGACAACACCATTCTTTACTACCAAACAGAAAATACGGAAAAATACATACCCTCCACCACAGGACCACCCTCTCAAAATAAGCAGATCATCCAGAGGGATAGACAACCAGCACCTACTCCCGAAACAGGGAGAGACTCACCAACACCACCCCTGATATCCACCAACACAGTACCAGCTATTAAAGGCTCTGAGGTTATCAACCTATCACGCTCCTTCACCCCTACAGAACTCAGCCTCCTACACAGAGGCCTCACCTACATCCCTACCACCAAAAACGGGAACCGTACCCGCACCACACTGCAAACGGAAATCAACAACTACCACAACAAACTCAAAGTAGTTAAATTTTTTCATTATCGGGAACCCCTACCACACGGAAGCACAGACCACGGGGACAAACTAGCACGGCTACGGACACCCTCGGGCTGGGTCCCCCAAAACGAAGACCTACCTCCCCTGATAAGGGAAATTATTAATAAAGACTGGGACACCTTCAATACCACCTCCTTCTACCCAGAACCCACCCACAACCTCACAAGGTAGGAAACCACAGCACTAAAACTACTGAAAAACAACTCCTCCATCATCATAAAACCAGCGGACAAAGGCTCAGCCATTGTCATCTTGGACACCGAACAATACCTGCTCGAAGCAGCTAGACAACTCCAAAACACGTAATTCTACCAGAAAATACAGGGACCTATCTACCTCCGATCTGCAGCACTCATCAAAAGAGAGCTCATACAATTAGAACGACAAAACCACATCACCAAAAGGCAACGGGACTACCTCACAGGGGACAAACGCACTAGGAGCAGGTGCTTCTACCTACTCCCCAAAATCCACAAACACCCCTCCTGGCCTCTCCCATTTGAAGTACCTCCAGGGAGGCCCATCATCTCGGACTGTGGAAGCGAAACATACGGCATCTCACAATGGATTGACATACACCTACGCCCCCTAGCTTCCAAACACAACAGCTACATCAAAGATACCCCAGACAGAATCGCCAACACACCAGTAACCACTAAAGACTTCCTCTTCACCATGGACATCGAGAGCCTCTACACCAACATCGAATTAGAAACAGGACTCACAGCGGTCAGAACCTACCTACAAAAATACCCACTACCAGGTAGACCAAATGACCACCTCCTACGTCTCCTCGAAATAGCACTTAGCCGCAACGACTTCGAATTCAACGGCAGCACCTACCTACAGGTCAAAGGAGTAGCCATGGGGGAAAAGATTTGCACCGGCATACTCAGACATCTACTTAGCAGAATGGGAAAACACCGTTTACCCACTATGCCCACTTAAACCATTCCGCTTCTACCGATAACTGAATGATATATGGGGTATATGGCAACACAGCGCACAGCAGAATTTGTACAATTTACCGCTATTCTCAACAACCACCACCCCTCCATCCACTTGACGCACGTACTAAACCGCTCTGAAGTACACTTCTTGGACACCATCACCTACAAAGGACCCAACCTCATCAGGAAAGGCAGACTGGACACCAAAATGTACTTAAAAAAAACAGACACACATGCCCTCCTGCATGCTACCAGCTTCCATCCTCCACACACCAGGGGAGGCATTTTAAAATCACAATTCCACAGGATATGCATCCAACCCAAAGACCTCAAAACTGCTACACACACCCTCTCCAAAGCCTTAAACAAAAACAGGATATACCCGCTCAGCACTCAAAGGCCAAACACCACACCGGGAGACACACACAGAAAGGACAAACCAAAGGAAACCACCAAATCATACCCATCATCACAACCTAGAACTCACCCAGCTTCCGAGTGGCTACTCGCATCCAAAAAAGACTCAAGTCCAAACATCTACTCCCTCTTCACATACCCATCCTGGCCTTCAAAAGGAACAAAAACCTCAAGGATTCCTTGGTCAGCAGCCACCTCTAAAATAAAAACCACAATGTAGAAACCAAAGAATCTCACCGGAACTCACGAACCAATGATGGACCCCCCTTTACCCTCCAGGACCAACACCACTACCACGGGCTGGACCACCACTGAGGCTTCCAGTACAGCGGAGGAACGCCTGGATATACACTGCACCCGCACCTTACACACCCCACATCCTATATATAAAAAAATAGGGGGTCATTTAGACCACAAAAATAGAACTCCAATAACACTATAGTTACTTTACTTACACATTATAAAAAAAAATATATATATATCTATCATTTTGATTTTTTAAAGTTTCTGGAACTAAGGGTTACCATGACCATGGACCCTTGACAAAAAGAAACAATAAAATAGAACACAAATAAACAAAATTTAACAAAAAGGGCTAGGGTTTGGGCTAACCCTAAAAAAAAACTCACTAACCCACCATCCTTCTAAAAAACTTTTTTGAAGATACCCACCAGCACCCCCAACGGACGAGAACTTTTTTTCTCCAACTACACTGGGGACCCCAACCTTGGCGACTCCACCGCAGCGATTACACCCTAAGCAATTAGGCCCTTCCATATACCAAGCAAGAATACAGGAGGAAATGGATGGACCGGACTCCTTCGGGACCTCTCGGGGTCCTGTTGGCAGACCAATCGGCTCAACCCTCCCAACTCCACAAATACAGGAGACTCGCGTACCGCGCTGTCTACCCCAGTTTAGAATTGGATTGGCAGTATGTTCAGTAGCGCGTGTTTCATCCTAGCGAGTTGGGGCAGTTCACTCATCGAAAAGTGGGGCTTTTGGGTCAGGCGCTACGGCTGGAGGATTCGCGTCGGCCGTGTAATCCCTTGGGTGCCCAGATAATGTCTGGCGGAGAATTGGATCCCACAGAACCATTTTTCACTGGGGGACCCCTGACCCCGCCGCACTAAGCCTGGACAACCGATCCACTGTTGACATACCACTGGAACACTACGATCCTGGAAGGGAGTAGCTCCACGGGTCACTATCACCCAAACCACTGAATTACCTACGACTGAGATGGTGGGGATGGACACATGGCAATCAACTGTGACTCCTGGCAGACATACGATACAAAAGCCAGAGAAGGTTTGCCTGATCCTAAACCCTCCATACACCTACCGAAACACAGGACTGAACTCCAAGGGCGGATGCATGACAACCGTAGAGAGGGCTCGCCTTCTGGGTTTTTGTCTGCTCAAACCATTGGCAGTTCAAGGACTAACCACTCGACAGGGACACATGGCAACCAACTGAGGTCCGGACCTGCACAAGGTACGCAACTCAAGGGTTTTGCCTGATCCTACGTCGAGTTGACAGACCTACCTAAACCTAACCTTAACCATTCTAAAAACTATACCTTACCCTAACCTTAACCATAACCTTAATCATTCTAAAAACGATACCTTACCCTAACCATTCTAAAAACTATACCTAAGCCTACGGACAGACAGTCTTTAACCCAACCAACGGGTTAATCTACAAGTGGGCAACCATGGGGTCTACAACTTTGGCCGGGTGTGCCCGGACCCCCCTGGCCTGCGCGTCAATGCTGTGGAGTATACCCATTTCCCGTACCCCACTTTGGCTTCCACGTGTCAGAGATGGAAGTGGATCAACTGCCTCAACTAGAAACTAACCCTAAACCTAACCGTAACCCTAACCCTCTTCCTCCATAGAGTGGCATGGTGGTCAAGCGGGAAGGCGTTGGTCTTGTAACCTGAAGATCATGGGTTCCTTACTGAAAGATAGCTGGTACCATGGTAATGTTTTTTCACTGGAGGGCTTCGTAGAAAGAGCTAGTTGTGTCAATATGGCAACACAGCTATTATATAGTAAGGGGATGTGTCTCTACGTTAGAGTCAATACTTGAAATGTATGCGGTCTGAAGTTAATTCTCTGAGTATCTTTAGTTGTTAAATTAGCTTTTGCACAACTCCCACTTTCTAGAATGTTGACATTCTAAGAAGGAAATATATGTGCTAAGTCATCTGTTTTTGTAAACTGAAGCACATGGGTTCAATCCTTGTTCGACATTTATGGAAGATAGCTGATATTATGGAAATGTACTTTCATTAGAACAGTGTGAAGAAAATGTCAATTGTATTGATATGGCCACTCCGACCTGTATGCTCTAGTTGGCTGGCCCTTAGGAATTATAACTTTGTAATCTGAATCTTTTCCTTGGTGCCCCGACTTCCTAGTTAATTACAGTTACATGATTAATCAGTTTAATAGCGTAATACTAATTACAGAGAATCTTTGATAAACTTCAAATAAATTACTTTAAAAATCTAACTTTCATGAAATCACACATGCAAGATACCAAATTAAAGCAAACGATGCTATTATCTCAGGATAGCACCATTGTAAACAAAGAGAGAAAAGCATATTTCAACCTTGCATGCAGAAATAAAAATATAATTCATGCCTTACCTTAGACGAGCTTCTTTTGTTGGCACTCCAATATGTCCCAAAAACATCACAAATGGTCCTTTTGTTCGATTAATTCCATTGATATATATCCAAAATGTCCATTTATTTGGCGCATTTGATCCAGAAAAACACCAGTTCCAACTTGCGAAACGTGAATACAAAATATCTCAAAAGTTACCTGAAAACTTTAATTTCAAACTACTTTTGTAATACAACTTTAGATATTTAATGTAAATAATCTATAAAATTGAAGACGGGATGATCTGTGTTCAATACAGGAGGAAAACAAACTGTAGCTTTCTGGTCACGCGCCTCTATCTAACAGTACACTTCAAGTTACCCTCGTTCTGGATGGCCATTACACAAAGGAAAAACCTCAACCAATTTCTAAAGACTGTTGACATCCAGTGGAAGCAGTGGGAACTGCAAGAAGGTCCCTTGGAAATCTGGATTTCCAATAAAAATTCAATGAAAAGAGACTGACCTCTCAAAAAAAATTAGATGTAAACCTCATATCTGAGGCTATTATATAAACAGCGGTATAGTAATGTGGCCGTATTGCCTCCCATGAGTTTCACAAAATTGTACCAAACGGACCAGTTCGTAGCTGGATTCTTCACCAATCTTTTATACCTTCTCCAGGACATAAATGTTGTTCCGACCTCAAGTTCTGTGAGGTGGAAGAAATTCCTTTGTTCTCTTCTATGACAACTCTACTCTCTCTCTATACTGTGGCCATGAGGAGATAATCCACTCCAGGAATTTACGACCTCTCTCTGACCATAGCAGCCTGGGTGTAGGAGACAGGGAGAGGGGGATGGGGCTTGCTGTACCCAAAGAGGGCAACGTCATGACATACCCCCCATGGTGGTTTGGATCTTGTTTGTTGTGCAAGTTACAAATCAACATAAAATCATGACCACATGATGTCCTTTTTGTAGATCGTTGCAGTTCCCTCTGGTGGTTGAACTTGGTAAGCTTCTCTGAGAGCGGAGCAGTCCACCACAAGAATGGGCAGTTGATGTTCGGTTGGTGATTGCCGTTGCGGTCCCCTCTAGTGGTTTACCTGGGTAGGTTCCCTGGAAGATGCAAAATACCCCAGGAAGGGCCAGGGGATGTCCTGGTTGGTGATCGCCGTTGCGGCCCCCCCCCCTCTAGTGGTTTACCTTGGTAGGCTCTCTGACAGCGGGGCATGCTGCCACAAGGATAGGCCGTGGGTGTCCGGATTTGGGGTCGCAGTTCCGGACCAGTTGTCTGGTCGTCGTCCAAACTGGAATATCTGGGCAGTAACTTAGGCAGATGTTAACAATGCACACACACTCGTGAAATATATATAATTACATTCATTCCCCAATGAGTGGCGTTGTGGCACTAAGTGATGGTTGTATGGGGACTTTGTTTATGGCTCTATCACTTCCTAAGTGTCAAAGGAACTGAACCGAAAAGGAATGAAAGTATAAACAAAAGATATACCAAATATAGTTTTAACATAAAAATTATCTAATTGGACTGTCTTCTATATACGTCCAATGTTCTGGCAAAATTACTATAATGGCATTGCCATATCTACGGTTTTCCTACTTGGTGTGTTGCTTAGGCACTATGTTGATAACTATATGATATGTCTACAGCTGTAAGGCACTCGTTTTGGGCAGTCTACAGGGATGACCTATGGACTTCTGGGAAGAATACTGGTGAGTGCTGTAGAGTCAAAGGCCTAGAAGTAAATGTTCAACTTTACTAAGGCTGGTATTTTGCTTGGACCCTTAAGTGATCCTAGCATAAATCCTAATTGGATGTTCCGTTGTGCATGTGCGTTTATGCTTACATAAGCGCGCATGTCAAGGGAAGAAATGCCTGGATGTCAGTCAGAATTGTGTCAGGGGAGTCTGTAGTAGTTTTTACTACAAGTCACTGTGTCTTCCACTATTGTAGTGTTGATAGGTATGAAGTCTATTTCATAGCTATGTTATCCACAGAGGAGCTGACCTCACGACGGAAGTACTCTTTAAGTATTGGACCAGTCATACGTGGTGTGATCATGGTTAATGACTTCTAATCATTTTCCTCCTGAATGGAGGATTCTATTTATTATTATTATTATATATATATTTTTTTTAAAAACTTTTATTTAACGAGGCAAGTCAGTTAAGAACAAATTCTTATTTTCAATGACGGCCTAGGAACAGTGGGTTAACTGCCTGTTCAGGGGCAGAACGACAGATTTGTACCTTGTCAGGTCGGTGGGTTTGAAATAGCAGCCTTCCGGTTACTAGGCCAACACTCTAACCACTAGGCTACCCCATCAAGCGACATGTGTGTTAACCATTGGAAGAGTTCACTGGAGATTCCCTTCCACGTGTTGCACTCTGAGTGACTCCTATGTCACTGTTGTCAAGGGTAATTTGATTGGTTAGGTCTCTAACCTTCTTACTGATTGTAGCTGGACTGACTGTCACTGAATTGGTACTGGTGCTCAAAGGGACCAGTTATCCTACCGATGTATTCTGACATATTATACTACCGGAATACATGATTGGAGCATTTTACTAGTTGTATTGTAGTTGAACCTACACATGGCAAGGAATGATTATTGTTGCCGTTTGTTTTGGAGGTGGACAAGTCCACTGGACTTCCTTTACAACCAGTGTGATACACCTCAGTGTGATACACCTCAGTGTGGTACACCTCAGTGTGGTACACCTCAGTGTGGTGCACCTCAGTGTGGTATTTCCAGTGTGGTACACCTCAGTGTGGTACTTCCAGTGTGGTACACCTCAGTGTGGTACACCTCAGTGTGGTGCACCTCAGTGTGGTACTTCCAGTGTGGTACACCTCAGTGTGGTACACCTCAGTGTGGTACACCTCAGTGTGGTACTTCCAGTGTGGTACACCTCAGTGTGGTACACCTCAGTGTGGTGCACCTCAGTGTGGTGCACCTCAGTGTGGTGCACCTCAGTGTGGTACACCTCAGTGTGGTACACCTCAGTGTGGTACTTCCAGTGTGGTACACCTCAGTGTGGTACTTCCACTGTGGTACACCTCAGTGTGGTGCACCTCAGTGTGGTACTTCCAGTGTGGTACACCTCAGTGTGGTACACCTCAGTGTGGTACTTCCAGTGTGGTACACCTCAGTGTGGTACTTCCACTGTGGTACACCTCAGTGTGGTGCACCTCAGTGTGGTACACCTCAGTGTGGTACACCTCAGTGTGGTACTTCCAGTGTGGTACACCTCAGTGTGGTACTTCCAGTGTGGTACACCTCAGTGTGGTACTTCCACTGTGGTACACCTCAGTGTGGTGCACCTCAGTGTGGTACTTCCAGTGTGGTACACCTCAGTGTGGTACACCTCAGTGTGGTGCACCTCAGTGTGGTACTTCCAGTGTGGTACACCTCAGTGTGGTACACCTCAGTGTGGTACTTACAGTGTGGTACTTCCAGTGTGGTACACCTCAGTGTGGTACTTCCAGTGTGGTACACCTCAGTGTGGTACTTCCAGTGTGGTACACCTCAGTGTGGTACTTCCAGTGTGGTACACCTCAGTGTGGTGCACCTCAGTGTGGTACTTCCAGTGTGGTACACCTCAGTGTGGTACTTCCAGTGTGGTACACCTCAGTGTGGTACTTCCAGTGTGGTACACCTCAGTGTGGTACTTCCAGTGTGGTACACCTCAGTGTGGTACTTCCAGTGTGGTACACCTCAGTTGGTACTTCCAGTGTGGTACACCTCAGTGTGGTACTTCCAGTGTGGTACACCTCAGTGTGGTACTTCCAGTGTGGTACACCTCAGTGTGGTACACCTCAGTGTGGTGCACCTCAGTGTGGTACTTCCAGTGTGGTACACCTCAGTGTGGTACTTCCAGTGTGGTACTTACAGTGTGGTACTTCCAGTGTGGTACACCTCAGTGTGGTACTTCCAGTGTGGTACACCTCAGTGTGGTACTTCCAGTGTGGTACACCTCAGTACTATCTTAGATGTGTTCTAAGATAATCCCCGTCTAAGGGCCCGTCTGCTCCTCACTGTTCTCATAGGGGAGTTTACAACTAGATTTGATTTATGCTCTAGCGACCTCATACGGTGTTGTCCGTAGTCTCGAACCCCCCCCACCCACCGATCTCGTTGAGGCTCATCATGGGTCTGGGCTACTATTCCCCCCCTTTGTGTCTCGGGACCCCCCCCCACCGATCTCGTTGAGGCTCATCATGGGTCTGGGCTACTATTCCCCCCCTTTGTGTCTCACCCCCACCGATCTCGTTGAGGCTCATCATGGGTCTGGGCTACTATACCCCCCCTTTGTGTCTCCGGACCCCCCCACCGGCCTCGATGAGGCTCATCATGGGTCTGGGCTACTATTCCCCCCCTTTGTGTCTCCGGACCCCCCCACCGGCCTCGATGAGGCTCATCATGAGTCTGGGCTACTATTCCCCCCCTTTGTGTCTCGGGACCCCCCCACCAGCGGGTGGTGTTGGTGTCCGAGGCGCAAACGAAAAGGTCGGACCCTATGTACAAGTTGTCAGCGGCCGCGTTATGAGAATGGCTGTAACCTTCCAACCAAATCTCCTGGTGTTTGTGCTTCAAAGCGTTCAGTGGCTGTCGAGGCATGTCAGTCACCACCACGTCTGCGTGTGGCAACCTCTTCAGTACTTGCGAACTGAGACGAGGATATCGCTCTGTGATATCGCAGTGTTTCACCAGTGGGAGTCATTGGGTCAGTTGCTGGACTGACGCCATTAGTGTCATTGTAAGGGGTGACAGTCCCCAACAAAGCAGAAGGTGTATCATGGGAAGCAGAGTACACTCTGTGCATCAATGTTTTTCTTGCTGAGACGGCCGCAGTGCTTGTGGACGTGTCACCCTGTGTATGTTACCAGCCTCAAAACGGTACAGTTTTGAGGCTGGTAACATACACAGGGTGACACGTCCTTGAAGTGTAGTTTCAGGATGACTCTCAATGTAAGAGGCGAGGTAGTCTGAGTGACCCCTCAAAGTGTAGTGTCGCATCGTACCATTTTTAACCAGTTGGCTTCAAAGCCCTTTTGAGATCATCGAATAATGTTTGAGAGATGAGTGATATTGTCTCACCCGAATCAAACAGCGCATGACAAGTTATGCAGTCCTCCAGGACTGGTTCCAGGTATGATCGTTTTGATTCGTGTTTAGTGGACATTTTCCCCACAAAGTGGAGTGGTTGTTCGCAACGACATGATGTGTCATTTCTGTTCAAGGTGGAAGCAGATCGACTTTTCAGATTTTGAGTGGGCTTGGCTTCAATGAAGCGTTTGACCTTTTTCTTCGCAACCTTTGTATCAGAGTCTGTAGACAAAGCCCGTGGGCTTTTTTCTTGATCAAGCGGGCCCTGGATAGGGTCTCGAGTGAGAGCGGGAGAGATTTGAATTTTAACTCACTTACTATGGGTGTTAATTCCTGCGGACCTGGTGTCCGGTAATTCCTCGTCTAGTCCTTGTGACTTATCTTTTACCCTTTTCTCAAATGTTTCTCGCTTTAGTTCTTCACATAGTGGAACATCTGGAGAACATTTGTCTACGTTTTGATCACCCTTCAACCCTTTGTTACCCTTGTACTCTGACACTTTGTGTGGGTTGGGTGCAGGAACGTAGTGAACAGGTCGATTGTAGCGGTAGTCGTTTTGATGGCGACTTACTTTACAGTTATTTCGACCACGGAGGTTATTGGAATCATGGTTCGTGGTAGAAACTGTTGTTGTGCGTCATCTCTTAACGCTCGAATATCTGATAATGCACCCTGTAACTGGAGTGAGTGCTCCTGGTCAAACTTCTAAACCGAGTGGTCAGGGCGTTTGAAGTGAACGTGATAACCACAACACTACAGAAACTTCTTCTTGAGATACCTGCAAGGAGTAAACTGAATTTTCTGATATTCACTGCATGTATTTGATTTTCCAAAATAAGGCATTTATGAAAACAACCATTCTCTGTTATACATATTCTCTGTTGTACTTCCTGGATGTGTCATAGAAAACTGTTTCGGCCCAGTGTTGAACCAGGGAACTTTTGCGAGTAAAGCGAAGTGAAACTGCTGCTTGAATTACCAACAAGGAGTAAACCGAACTTTACTGATATTCATTGCATGTATTCGAATTCACATTATGAGGCATAGAGACAGTTGATTTAGCTTTTCTGTCATAATATAATAGAGACAGCTGATCTTGCTGGTCTGTCAAATTATAATATGGACAGTAGATCTAGCTGCTCTGTCAAAATATAGTAGAGAAGGTAGATCTAGCTGGTCTATTATAATATAATATAGACAGTAGATCTAGCTGGTCTGTCATAATATAATAGAGACAGTAGATCTAGCTGGTCTGTCATAATATAGTAGAGAAGGTAGATCTTGCTGATGTGTCATAATGTAATAGAGACAGTTTATGTAGCTGGTCTGTCATAATATAATTGAGACACTAGATCTAACAGGTCTGTAATAATATATTGGAGACAGTAGGTCAAGCTGGTATTTCATATTATAATACAGACAGAAAATCTAGCTGGTCTGCCATAATATACTAGAGACAGTAGATGGAGTTGGTCTGTCATAATATAATATAGTATAGACAGTATATCTAGCTGGTCTGTCATAATATAATATAGTATAGACAGTATATCTAGCTGGTCTGTCATAATATAGTAGAGACATTAGATCTGTCAGCAGGTGCTTCTACACCTGCATTGCTTGCTTTTTGGGGTTTTAGGCTAGGTGTCTGTACAGCACTTTGAGATATCAGCTGATGTACGAAGGGCTATGTAAATAAATTTGATTTGATTTGATCTAGCTGGTCTGTCATAATATAATAGAGACAGTAGATCTAGCTGGTCTGTCATAATGTGATAGAGACAGTATATCTAGCTGGTCTGTTGTAATTTAATATAGACAGTTTCTCTAGCTGGTCTGTTGTAATTTATTAGAGACCATTTTTCAAGCTGGTCTGTCGTAATATAATATAGACAGTAGATCTAGCTGGTATGTCATAATATAACAGAGACAGTAGATCAAGCTGGTCTGTCAAAGGATAATAGAGACAGTAGATCTAGCTGGTCTGTCATAATATAATAGAGACAGTCGATCTAGCTGGTATGTCATAATATAACAGAGACAGTAGATCTAGCTGGTCTGTCATAATATAATAGAGATAGTAGATCTAGCTGGTCTGTCATAATATAATAGACACAGTAGATCTAGCTGGTCTGTCATAATGTAATAGAGACAGTATATCTAGCTGGTCTGTCATAATTTAATAGAGACAGTAGCTCTAGCTGGTCTGTCATAATAGAAACGAGACAGTAGATCTAGCTGGTAAGTCATAATATCATAGAGACAGTAGATGTAGCTGGTGTGACATAATATAGTAGAGACAGTAGATCTAGCAGGTCTGTCATAATAGAATTGAGACAGTAGATCTAGCAGGTCTGCCATCATATAATAGAGACAGAACATCTAGCTGGTCTGGTCTGTTCTGGTCTCTCGTAATATATTTGAGACAATAGATCTAGCTGGTCTGCAATAATATAACAGAGACAGAATATCTAGTTAGTTTGTCATAATAGAATTGTGACAGTAGATTTAGCAGGTCTGTCATCATATATTAGAGACAGTACATCTAGCTGGTCTGGTCTGTTCTGGTCTGTCGTAATATATTTGAGACAGTACATCTAGCTGGTTTGCAATAATATAATTGAGAGAGTAGATTTATCTTTTCTGTCATAGTATAAATCGGACAGTAGATCTAGCTGGTTTGTCAGAATATAATAGATACAGTTGATCTAGCTGGCCTGTCATAATATAGTATAGACAGTAGATGTAGCTGGTCTGTCATACTGTAATAGAGACAGTAGATCTAGCTGGTATGTCATAATATCATAGAGACAGAAGATCTAGCTGGTATTTCATAATATAATAGAGACACTAGATCTAGCTCGTCTGTCATAATATAATTGAGAAAGTAGATCTAGCTGGTCTGTCATAATGTAATAGAGACAGTATATCTAGCTGGGCTGTCATAATTTAATAGAGACAGTAGCTCTAGCTGGTATGTCATAATAGATAAGAGACAGTAGATTTAGACAGTAGACAGCTGGTCTGTCATAATATAATAAAGACAGTAGATCTAGCTGGTCTGTCATAATATAGTAGAGACAGTAGATCTTACTGATCTGTCATAATATAATAGAGACAGTAGATCTTGCTGGTCTGTCATAATATAATAGAGACAGTAGATCTAGCTGGTCTGTCATAATATAATAGAGACAGTAGATCTAGCTGGTCTGTCATAATATAATAGCGACAGTAGATCTAGCTGGTCTGTCATAATATAATAGCGACAGTAGATCTGGCTTTTCTGTCGTATTTTAATAGAGACAGTAGATCTAGCTGGTATGTCATAATATAATAGAGACAGTAGATCTAGCTGGTCTGTCATAATATAATAGCGACAGTAGATCTAGCTGGTCTGTCATAATATAATAGCGACAGTAGATCTGGCTTTTCTGTCGTATTTTAATAGAGACAGTAGATCTAGCTGGTCTGTCATAATATAATAGCGACAGTAGATCTAGCTGGTCTGTCATAATATAATAGCGACAGTAGATCTGGCTTTTCTGTCGTATTTTAATAGAGACAGTAGATCTAGCTGGTATGTCATAAAATAGTAGAGACAGCAGATCTAGCTAGTCTGCTGTAATATAATAGAGAAAGTAGATACAGTGCGGCAAAAAAGTATTTAGTCAGCCACCAATTGTGCAAGTTCTCCCACTTAAAAAGATAGGAGAGGCCTGTAATTTTCATCATAGGTACACTTCAACGATGACAGAAAAAAAAATCCAGAAAATCACATTGTAGGATTTTTAATGCATTTATTTGCAAATTATGGTGGAAAATATGTATTTGGTCACCTACAAACAAGCAAGATTTCTGGCTCTCACAGACCTGTAAATTCTTCTTTAAGAGGCTCCTCTGTCACATTTGTGGCCTGCTGGAGGTCATTTTGCAGGGCTCTGGCAGTGCTCCTCCTGCTCCTCCTTGCACAAAGGCGGAGGTAGCGGTCCTGCAGCTGGGTTGTTGCCCTCCTACGGCCTCCTCCACGTCTCTTAATTTACTGGCCTGTTTCCTGGTAGCGCCTCCATGCTCTGGTCACTACGCTGACAGACACTGCAAACCTTCTTGCCACAGCTCGCATTGATGTGCCATCCTGGATGAGCTGCACTACTTGAGCCACTTGTGTGGGTTGTAGACTCCGTCTCATGCTACCACTTGAGTGAAAGCACCGCCTGCATTCAAAAGTGACCAAAACATCAGCCAGGAAGCATAGGAACTGAGAAGTGGTCTGTGGTTATCACCTGCAGAACCACTCCTTTATTGGGGGTGTCTTGCTAACTGCCTATAATTTCCACCTGTTGTCTATTCCATTTGCACAACAGCATGTGACATTTTTTTGTCAATCAGTGTTACTTCCTAAGTGGACAGTTTGATTTCACAGAAGTGTGATTGACTTGGAGTTACATTGTGTTGTTTAAGTGTTCCCTTTATTTTTTTTGAGCAGTGTATATACGGTTTAATACTGTTCCACAGTTTTTTTCTTCTTTTTTGCTTCTTATAAGAAACGGTCTGAGAGATGTGAGTTATTGCAGTCAAAACGGTGTCTGTGAGAAAGCACCTCAAGGCTAAAAGAGATTCATAGACACAGAACCCTGGAGGGGAGTAAAGAGAGACAAGTCAGACATACAAAAGTGAGCCACACGGGAATGGAAAATTACTGCTGAGCCCTTAGAAAACACTGGAACTATTGTTTTCTCATGCAAGTTAATATAACTGTATATGGGTGGGCTTGGTCTCATGAGTAGAAGGTGTTGATGTAGGCAGTTACATCACTAGGGGTTGACCATATTAAAGCAACTTTTACCTTTTTTATTTTGCAGAACTTACTCTGAAATACGTGCTGTGTTTCCATGGTCAACTTCTGTCTAAAATTTAATTAATAAAGGTTTGATGTATTTATTTAAAGAAGATATTGTCTGATTGCTGATTTCACCAATAAGCCAATGATTGACAAGGAACAAGGAACCTACCCCAACAGCCGATAAGACTGCAGCCCTCCGCTCTGGCACCATCGTCATACTGTTGTGTCATCTGCAAACTTGATCATTGAGTTGGAGTTGTTTGACCGCACAGTCATGGGTGAACAGGGAGTACAGGAAGGGGCTGAGCACGCACCCTTGTGGGGGCCCAGTGTTGATGATCAACAGAGTGAAGGTGATTTCTTACCTTCACCCCCTGGGGGGCAGCCCGTCAGGAAGTTCAGGACCCAGTTGCACGGGGCGGGGTTCAGACCCAGGGCCTCGAGCTTAACTATAGTCAATAAAACACCATTGTTACATAGGTATTCCTCTTGTCCAGATGGGATAGGGCAGTGTGCAGAGTGATGGCGATTGCATTGTCTGTGGATCTATAGGGGAGGTAAGAAAATTTAAATGGGTCTAGGGTGTCAGGGAAGGTAGAGGTGATATTATCCTTGACTAGTCTCTCAAAGCACTTCATAATGACAGAAGTGCTACGGGGCGATAGCCATTAAGTTCAGTTACCTTTGCCTTCTTGGGTACAGGAACAAAGGTGGCCATCTTGAAGCATGTGAGAACAGCAGACTGGGATAGGGAGAGATTGAACATGCCCGTAAACACACCAGCCAGCTGGTCTCTGCTCATGCTCTGAGGACACGGGATGCGATCTGGACCGGTAGCCATGCGAGGGTTAACACGTTTAAATGTCGGTGGCATTGTGTTTTCCACGGAGCAAAGAATGTGTTTAGTCTGTCTGGAAGCAAGAAGTCTGTCTCGGCGACGTGGCTGGTTTTCCTTTTGTAGTCCGTGATTGTCTGTAGTCCCTACCACATACTCTGAGCCGTTGAATTATACTCCACCATCTCTATACTGATGTTTAGCTTGTTTGAATGCCATGCAAGGTGTGAATAACTACACTGTTTATATTCTGCCATATTACCAGTCGCCTTGCCATTGTTAAATGCGGTGGTTCGCACTTTCAGTTTCGCACAAATGCTACCATCTATCCACGGATTCTGGTTAGGGTTGGTTTTAATAGTCACAGTGGGTACTACATTACCTATACACTTCTTTATGAACTCAGTCACCGTATCCTTGTTTGTGTCTGGATTATTTTTGCACGCTACCCGGAACATATCCCATATCCCCGTTCCTAGAATTACACCATGGGTTGTTAATCATGAAACACCCCCCTCTCTGCTTCCCAGAGAGATATGTATTCCTGTCTGCGCGATGTACTGAGAATCCTGCTGGCTTTACCGACTCTGACAGAGTATCCCGAGAGAGCCATGTTTCCGTGAAACAAGGTATGTTACAGGCCCGATGTCTCTCTGGAAAGAAATCCTCTAAGCGCTAAGCTCATCAATGGTGTTATCCAAAGACTGAACATTAGCTAGTAATATACTCGGAAGTGGCAAGCCGCCTCGAGTGCCTCTCCTCTGCCGGCGATGTTTTGGGTCGTCCTCTGGAATAAGTTCAATTGCTCTTGGGAGAGTGAACAAAGGATCAGCTCCAGGGAAGTCATATTCCTGGTCATAATGCTGGTATTTCTGGTGAGTAACCACCGCTCTAAAAATCTAATCAAATCAAATTTTATTTGTCACATACACATGGTTAGCAGATGTTAATGCGAGTGTAGCGAAATGCTTGTAATAACCAACAAGTAATCTAGCTAACAATTCCAAAACTACTACCTTATAGACACAAGTGTAAGGGGATAAAGAATATGTATATAAAGATATATGAGTGATGGTACAGAGCGGCATAGGCAAGATACAGTAGATGGTATCGAGTACAGTATATACACATGAGATGAGTAATGTAGGGTATATAAACATTAAGTAGCATTGTTTAAAGTGGCTAGTGATATATTTTACATAAATTTCCATCAATTCCCATTATTAAAGTGGCTGGAATTGAGTCAGTGTGTTGGGAACAGCCACTCAATGTTAGTGGTGGCTGTTTAACAGTCTGATGGCCTTGAGATAGAAGCTGTTTTTCAGTCTCTCGGTCCCAGCTTTGATGCACCTGTACTGACCTCGCCTTCTGGATGATAGCGGGGTGAACAGGCAGTGGCTCGGGTGGTTGTTGTCCTTGATGATCTTTATGGCCTTCCTGTGACATTGGGTGGTGTAGGTGTCCTGGAGATCAGGTAGTTTGCCTCCGGTGATTGCGTCTATATCCAATAGTTCTTCCCGGCTATATGTAATGACACAAAGCATTTCCTGAGCTAATAATGTAAAAAATAATACATAAGAATCGAATTACTGTATAGTTTTCTAAGAGCTGCCATCCCCGTCGGCGCCATCTTCTCACACATATGTGTGTACAGTACCAGTCAAACGTTTTGGAACACCTACTCATTCAAGGGTTTTTCTTTACTGTTTTCTACATTGTAGAATAATACTGAAGACATCAAAACTATGAAATAACAAATATGGAATCATGTAGTAACCAAAAAAAAGTGTTAAACAAATCTAAATATATTTTATATTTTATATTCTTCAAATAGCCACTGCCTTGATGACAGCTTTGCACAATCTTGGCATTCTCTCAACCAGCTTCACCTGGAATGGTTTTCTAACAGTCGTGAAGGAGTTCCCACATATGCTAAGCACTTGTTGGCTGCTTATCCTTCACTCTGCGGGCCGACTCACCCCAAACCATCTCAATTTGGTTGAGGTCAGGGGATTGTGGAGGCCAGGTCATCTGATGCAGCACTCCATCACTCTCCTTCTTGGTCAAATAGCCCTTACACAGCTTGGAGGTGTGTTGGGTCATTGTCCTGTTGATAAAGAAAAAAATGTCCCACTAACCCCAAACCAGATGGGATGGCGTGTCTCTGCAGAATGCTGTGGTAGCCATGCTGGTTAAGTGTGCCTTGAATTCTAAATCAATCACAGACACTGTCACCAGCAAAGCACACCCAGACCATAACATCCTCTCCTCAGAGATCACGATCACACCGCATCTCATTTATATGTATGATTTTGTGATGAGACTAGGGCTGTGGTGGTCATGATATTTTGTCAGCCGGTGATTGTCAATCAAATAACTGCCAGTCTCACAGTAATTGACCGTTAATTAACAAACATGTTTAGCATCTCCTGGCGTTCCATGCATAGCCTACAAGCCACTGATGCAGACCTTTGGATCATCTACATTTTAAAAAGTCTAATAAATCCATGATTTATTTTAGACAGGTCTAAAGTAACATGATATGAAGAAAATGTAGTCTATTTCAGGATAGGATACTCTGAGTTGTCCTTATGTTAGGCCCTGATATGGCTATGCCATATGGCTGTGGGCTATGAAGGGGTTATTAAACCAAGGCCTTATAAAACCAAGGCCTTTTATTAAACCAAGGCCTTTTAAAGGGTTAATACATTGTGCTATGATCAACTGTAAGGTCTCCTCTTCAGGAGACCTCTGTGTGTGTATTAACACCTGTTCTGAGTGTTGTGCCCTTCAGACACTATCAGAAGGTGGAAACCGATGTCTTAGACACTTTGCAGAACCTGGGGAGAGCTATCATATACTGTACTCTGTATCAACTTCTGCCTACAATTGTATTACTAAAGGATAATTTTAATACTTAAACAAAGAGTCTGTTTCCTTTCTACTACCAATATAAGTTTGATAATTATATAGACCTGATCATCTGTTGACAAAATTGACCAACAGCTACATTAATTTAGCAGACAGGATTTGCTTACAATTATGAAATAATTTGTATTATTTAATAGTTGTGAGCGGACCAAGTAATTGGGCGTCACTCTAAAGCGGGAAGGTGGAATAAACGAGTCAGGAGTAGGTTTTCTTGATTTAACACAGTTCTCTATTGAGGGCATTTGGTCAACACAAACACTCCAACATAATCAATGAAAATCTTCCAAGGAAAAACATACATCTTCTTCTCCAGATGAAACAGGAACACAATAGGATTATCTTTAAGCTACAACAAAAAGTCACGGGATTGTCACCGTCTTAGTGGTTCTTCCTGGATAGCTCCTCTGTCTCGGTGGCCATTCTTAGTGGTTCTTCCTGGATAGCTCCTCTGTCTCGGTGGCCATTCTTAGTGGTTCTTCCTGGATAGCTCCTCTGTCTCGGTGGCCATTCTTAGTGGTTCTTCCTGGATAGCTCCTCTGTCTCGGTGGCCATCTTAGTGGTTCTTCCTGGATAGCTCCTCTGTCTCGGTGGCCATTCTTAGTGGTTCTTCCTGGATAGCTCCTCTGTCTCGGTGGCCATTCTTAGTGGTTCTTCCTGGATAGCTCCTCTGTCTCGGTGGCCATTCTTAGTGGTTCTTCCTGGATAGCTCCTCTGTCTCGGTGGCCATTCTTAGTGGTTCTTCCTGGATAGCTCCTCTGTCTCGGTGGCCATTCTTTGTGGTTCTTCCTGGATAGCTCCTCTGTCTCGGTGGCCATCTTAGTGGTTCTTCCTGGATAGCTCCTCTGTCTCGGTGGCCATCTTAGTGGTTCTTCCTGGATAGCTCCTCTGTCTCGGTGGCCATTCTTAGTGGTTCTTCCTGGATAGCTCCTCTGTCTCGGTGGCCATCTTAGTGGTTCTTCCTGGATAGCTCCTCTGTCTCGGTGGCCATTCTTAGTGGTTCTTCCTGGATAGCTCCTCTGTCTCGGTGGCCATTCTTAGTGGTTCTTCCTGGATAGCTCCTCTGTCTCGGTGGCCATCTTAGTGGTTCTTCCTGGATAGCTCCTCTGTCTCGGTGGCCATTCTTAGTGGTTCTTCCTGGATAGCTCCTCTGTCTCGGTGGCCATTCTTAGTGGTTCTTCCTGGATAGCTCCTCTGTCTCGGTGGCCATCTTAGTGGTTCTTCCTGGATAGCTCCTCTGTCTCGGTGGCCATTCTTAGTGGTTCTTCCTGGATAGCTCCTCTGTCTCGGTGGCCATTCTTAGTGGTTCTTCCTGGATAGCTCCTCTCTCTCGGTGGCCATCTTCCAGAGATAGTTTCCCCCTCTCTCTGCTGGTTCCATTCTCTCTCTTATAAGGGAAGGAGAGTATGTCAGCTGTGCTTAATTGCCTCTGGTTACCTTGTCTCCCATGCCTTGTTGGACTGCTATCCATGAGCCCAGCCTTAGTTGTGATACAATAGTTGGGCTTTATGTTTAGATTTTTTTATACATTCTAAGGTGGCATGATGCAACTAATGATAATTTGAAAAACGTTGCATGAAAGGCATGAGCTCTGCTTTGTTTATTGTGCAGGCTGCACACACTTCATCAGTCTCTCATTCACAATTTGGCAAGGACGATAATAATTCTCACCAGGCCTCTAATTTCCGGGTGGCATCCCCATTGTGTGGCTGTAATGCCTCCTAAAAAATCCATGCCTTTTGTGGCCAAAGTGGCCATTGTTCCTTTGTGCTGAATATAATAATTCCCTTCTCCCGGGTGCCAATCGCTGTGCTCTGAAGCACTTTTCACTAACAGGATATCTCAGATATCTCAATTCTTCTTAGCCAATGCCCGTCACGTGACCAGGTTCTTCTCACAGGCATCTCACAAGTGAAGCTGACACGACGGGGACGTGTGCATCCTTCTTATTGAATTCTGAGGTGCATATTGAAGATGTTAGAACGACTGTCCACATTACTTTTCAACAGCCAACAAGATGAGTAGGCCTAACAAACAGCAAAAGCACTAGCCTATGTCAATCTACTATCCCCCATTGCACAAACGTTGACCTATTTTATTCTGTGTGAGAAATACAGCGCCTTCGGAAAGTATTCAGAGCCATAGACTATTTCCGCATTTTGTTACGTTACAGCCTTATTCTAAAATTGATTAAATAAAAAATGTTCCTTAGCAATCTACACACAATACCCCATTATGACAAAGCGAAAGAAGGTTTTTAGAAATGTTCTGCAAATAAATAGCAGATAAACTAAAAAACTTAAATAACATAAGTGTTCAGACCCTTTGCTATGAGACGAACTTGAGCTCAGTTCATTGATCATCATTGAAATGAGATAGGATTGTGTTGAGGCACAGTTCTGGGGAAGGGTACTAAAACATTTCTGCAGCGTTGAAGGTCTCCAAGAACACAATGGCCTCCATTTTTAAATGGAAGAAAATTGGAACCCCCAAGACACTTCCTAGACCTGAGCAATTGGATGAGAAGGGCCTTGGTCAGGGAGGTGACTAAGAACCCAATGGTTACTGTGACTGCGCTCCAGAGTTCCTATGTGGAGATGGGAGAACCTTCCAGAAGGACAACCGTCTCTGCAACACGCCACCAATCAGGCGTTTACGGTAGAGTGGCCAGATGGAAGCCACTCCTCAGTAAAAAGCACATGACAGACCGCTTGACACTGACCTTGAGAAACAAGATTTTCTTGTCTGATGAAACCAAGATTAAACTCTTTGGCTTGAATGCCAAGCTTCACGTCTGGAGGAAACCTGGCACGATCCCTACGATGAAGCATGGTGGTGGCAGCATCATGCTGTGAGGATGTTTTTCAGCAGCAGGGACTGAGAGACTGGTCAGGATCAAGGCAAAGATGAATGGAGCAAAGTACAGAGAGAACCTTTATGAAATCCTGTTCCAGAGCGCTTAAGACCTCAGACTGGGGCGAAGGTTCACCTTCCAACAGGACAACGACCCTAAGCACACAACCAAGAAAATGCAGGAGTGGCTCATGGACAAGTCTCAATGTCCTTGAGTGGCCCAGCCAGAGCCTGGCCTTGAACCTAATCAAACATCTCTGGAGAGATCTGAAAATAGCTGTGCAGCGATGCTCCCCATCCAAGCTGGTTGAGAGGATCTGCAGAGAAGAATGGGAGAAACTCCCCAAACACAGGTGTTCCGAGCTTGTAGTGTCACACTATAAGACTCGATGCTGCAATCGCTGCCAAAGGTGCTTCAACAAAGTACTGAGTAAAGGGTCTGAATACCTATGTAAATTGAATATTTCAGGATTTTTTATTTGATAAATTTGCTAACATTTCTAAAAACCTGTTTTTGCTTTGTCATTATGGGGTATTGTGTGTAGATTGAGGGGGGGAAACAATTTAATAAATTTTAGAACAAGGCTGTAACATAAGAAAATGTGGAAAAAGTCAAGTGGGTCTGAATACTTTCCGAAGGCACTAAATATTCCAAGCATAGTTAAGGGACAGTTGTGGGATGTGATAGATCCCAAATGAATACAAACACAATCACACGGCAGTATTGAAAGCATGGTCATGGCGTTCTGCCAGGGTATGGAGTCCCTCCATAAGGCATTGCAGTAACTCCTTCTGCCTTCCAATGGTGGCTCCTTGCTAGGAGTAGGGCCTGAGTCTGCTGGGTCAGTCACGGTCAGTATGTACTATCACGCCTCAGGATATGACACAGATGCAGACACAGGAGGCAGATAGTACAGTTCTCAATAGTATATTATAACACGGGACAAAGCGCAGGTTGAGGACAGTCAGAGGTTTGTGATAAGGTCAGAGTCAGGCAGGTACAGGATGGCTCGGGGTAAGGGCAGGTACAGGATGGCAGGCAGGCTCAGGGTAAGGGCAGGTACAGGATGGCAGGCAGGCTCAGGGTAAGGGCAGGTACAGGATGGCAGGCAGGCTCAGGGTAAGGGCAGGCCAGGAAAATGGTCAGAACCGGGGAAACTAGGAAACAAACACTTGAGAGACAAGCACAAAGACAGGTGAAACAGATCAGTGTGTGACAACAACCATTCAAATCAAAAAACCTTAGAAAAGCAATGAGGCTGATGTAACCGATCATAACGTTTAGCTTAAAATGTTGATAAACTATTAGGCTATTTCTTCACATTATAAGCGCAGCAATACTCACACGACAGTAGGCTATAATCGCAAAACACAATAAATTATTGGTAAAACACTGTTCTCAAAAGTGATCACAAATGTGATCATGCATGTAATACTTTATTATAAAAGGTACATTTTTATTGTGAAAATTATCTTGCCCAAACTTGAAACTCATGCAATGCCTATGTATGCCAGTTAGGCTCTACACCTGTTGTAAAGCCGATTAATGGCTTAATTAAGAAGTTATTTGGCCACTTTAGTTGTGATACAAACCTTTTCAAAACATATAGCCCTGTAGGGCTATGTGACTATGATTTGAAAAAGTCACAAAAAAAAGGCATGCGCTGTTTCTTGCCTTACTGCACGTGCTGGGCATCATTCACAAAGGATATAATAGATAATTCACAAGGGATAAGATAATATCGTCACCTATCAGACTATTCTTGATTTAGTTTAGTGTTAGCTAGCTACATAGCTGTCTTTGTATCCAAGATAATTGTGTAGTTTAGAGTGTGTAGTCTTAGAGTGATTATCTTAATTTACCGAGGTTAGCTAGCCAGCTATTTGTCGTCCTAACGTAGGAGACTCTGCTAGCTAGCCAACAGCTAACAGCTAACAGCTAGCCAACGTCTACTGAATAGAACTCAACAACCCGGTCGCATTCACAGGTAGTATCACATTTTCATTTAATTTCATTACAGTACAACGGTTTGATTTGTTTGATCGTAGCTAGCTACATAGCTAGCTACATAGCCGTCTTTGTATCAAAGATAATTGTGTAGTCTAGAGCGATTTTCTAGGTTAGCTAGCCAGCTATTGTCGTTCTTTTAACGCAACGTAACCAACACTGCTAGCTAGCCAGCTAGCCCCGAATAGCAGCACTGCAGAAACTATTACACTCAACGGAACGACTTGATTAGTGTAGTGTCAACAACGCAGCTACTGCCAGCTAGCCTACTTCAGCAGTACTGTATCATTTTAATCATTTTAGTCAATAAGATTCTTGCTACGTAAGCTTAACTTTCTGAACATTCGAGACGTGTAGTCCACTTCTCATTCCAATCTCCTTTGCATTAGCGTAGCCTCTTCTGTAGCCTGTCAACTATGTGTCTGTCTATCACTGTTCTCTCCTCTCTGCACAGACCATACAAACGCTCCACACTGCGTGGCCGCGGCCACCCTAATCTGGTGGTCCCAGCGCGCACGACCCACGTGGAGTTCCAGGTCTCCGGTAGCCTCTGGAACTGCCGATCTGCGGCCAACAAGGCAGAGTTCATCTCAGCCTATGCCTCCCTCCAGTCCCTCGACTTCTTGGCACTGACGGAAACATGGATCACCACAGACAACACTGCTACTCCTACTGCTCTCTCTTCGTCCGCCCACGTGTTCTCGCACACCCCGAGAGCTTCTGGTCAGCGGGGTGGTGGCACCGGGATCCTCATCTCTCCCAAGTGGTCATTCTCTCTTTCTCCCCTCACCCATCTGTCTATCGCCTCCTTTGAATTCCATGCTGTCACAGTTACCAGCCCTTTCAAGCTTAACATCCTTATCATTTATCGCCCTCCAGGTTCCCTCGGAGAGTTCATCAATGAGCTTGATACCTTGATAAGCTCCTTTCCCGAGGACGGCTCACCTCTCACAGTGCTGGGCGACTTTAACCTCCCCACGTCTACCTTTGACTCATTCCTCTCTGCCTCCTTCTTTCCACTCCTCTCCTCTTTTGACCTCACCCTCTCACCTTCCCCCTACTCACAAGGCAGGCAATACGCTCGACCTCATCTTTACTAGATGCTGTTCTTCCACGAACCTCATTGCAACTCCCCTCCAAGTCTCCGACCACTACCTTGTATCCTTTTCCCTCTCGCTCTCATCTAACACCTCCCACACTGCCCCTACTCGGATGGTATCGCGCCGTCCCAACCTTCGCTCTCTCTCCCCCGCTACTCTCTCCTCTTCCATCCTATCATCTCTTCCCTCTGCTCATACCTTCTCCAACCTATCTCCTGATTCTGCCTCCTCAACCCTCCTCTCCTCCCTTTCTGCATCCTTTGACTCTCTATGTCCCCTATCCTCCAGGCCGGCGCGGTCCTCCCCTCCCGCCCCGTGGCTCGACGACTCATTGCGAGCTCACAGAACAGGGCTCCGGGCAGCCGAGCGGAAATGGAGGAAAACTCGCCTCCCTGCGGACCTGGCATCCTTTCACTCCCTCCTCTCTACATTTTCCTCCTCTGTCTCTGCTGCTAAAGCCATTTTCTACCACTCTAAATTCCAAGCATCTGCCTCTAACCCTAGGAAGCTCTTTGCCACCTTCTCCTCACTCCTGAATCCTCCTCCCCCTCCTCCCTCTCTGCAGATGACTTTGTCAACCATTTTGAAAAGAAGGTCGACGACATCCGATCCTCGTTTGCTAAGTCAAACGGCACCGCTGGTTCTGCTCACACTGCCCTACCCTGTGCTCTGACCTCTTTCTCCCCTCTCTCTCCAGATGAAATCTCGCGTCTTGTGACGGCCGGCCGCCCAACAACCTGCCCGCTTGACCCTATCCCCTCCTCTCTTCTCCAGACCATTTCCGGAGACCTTCTCCCTTACCTCACCTCGCTCATCAACTCATCCCTGACCGCTGGCTACGTCCCTTCCGTCCTCAAGAGAGCGAGAGTTGCACCCCTTCTGAAAAAACCTACACTCCCTCCGATCCCTCCGATGTCAACAACTACAGACCAGTATCCCTTCTTTCTTTTCTCTCCAAAACTCTTGAACCTTGGTCAGCTCTCCCGCTATCTCTCTCTGAATGACCTTCTTGATCCAAATCAGTCAGGTTTCAAGACTAGTCATTCAACTGAGACTGCTCTTCTCTGTATCACGGAGGCGCTCCGCACCGCTAAAGCTAACTCTCTCTCCTCTGCTCTCATCCTTCTAGACCTATCGGCTGCCTTCGATACTGTGAACCATCAGATCCTCCTCTCCACCCTCTCCGAGTTGGGCATCTCCGGCGTGGCCCACGCTTGGATTGCGTCCTACCTGACAGGTCGCTCCTACCAGGTGGCGTGGCGAGAATCTGTCTCCTCACCACGCGCTCTCACCACTGGTGTCCCCCAGGGCTCTGTTCTAGGCCCTCTCCTATTCTCGCTATACACCAAGTCACTTGGCTCTGTCATAACCTCACATGGTCTCTCCTATCATTGCTATGCAGACGACACACAATTAATCTTCTCCTTTCCCCCTTCTGATGACCAGGTGGCGAATCGCATCTCTGCATGTCTGGCAGACATATCAGTGTGGATGACGGATCACCACCTCAAGCTGAACCTCGGCAAGACGGAGCTGCTCTTCCTCCCGGGGAAGGACTGCCCGTTCCATGATCTCGCCATCACGGTTGACAACTCCATTGTGTCCTCCTCCCAGAGCGCTAAGAACCTTGGCGTGATCCTGGACAACACCCTGTCGTTCTCAACTAACATCAAGGCGGTGGCCCGTTCCTGTAGGTTCATGCTCTACAACATCCGCAGAGTACGATCCTGCCTCACACAGGAAGCGGCGCAGGTCCTAATCCAGGCACTTGTCATCTCCCGTCTGGACTACTGCAACTCGCTGTTGGCTGGGCTCCCTGCCTGTGCCATTAAACCCCTACAACTCATCCAGAACGCCGCAGCCCGTCTGGTGTTCAACCTTCCCAAGTTCTCTCACGTCACCCCGCTCCTCCGCTCTCTCCACTGGCTTCCAGTTGAAGCTCGCATCTGCTACAAGACCATGGTGCTTGCCTACGGAGCTGTGAGGGGAACGGCACCTCAGTACCTCCAGGCTCTGATCAGGCCCTACACCCAAACAAGGGCACTGCGTTCATCCACCTCTGGCCTGCTCGCCTCCCTACCACTGAGGAAGTACAGTTCCCGCTCAGCCCAGTCAAAACTGATCGCTGCTCTGGCCCTCCAATGGTGGAACAAACTCCCTCACGACGCCAGGACAGCGGAGTCAATCACCACCTTCCGGAGACACCTGAAACCCCACCTCTTTAAGGAATACCTAGGATAGGATAAGTAATCCTTCTCACCCCCTTTAAGATTTAGATGCACTATTGTAAAGTGACTATTCTACTGGATGTCATAAGGTGAATGCACCAATTTGTAAGTCGCTCTGGATAAGAGCGTCTGCTAAATGACTTAAATGTAATGTAATGATTTAACATTGTCTTTACAAATACTAAATAATATATGTGTGAAATTAGTTTTGATTTACCATTATTTACCATTATTGACCATTATTTACCATTATTGACCGTGATCATGTCTCAGGAACAGGGGGAAAATACATCATCTAGTCACTTAAAAAGTGGAGGACACTTTCCCGTGGTTCATGTTCATGCCAGCCAGGTGGACTACACTCCTGTTTTAAAGAGAAGCAATGTGCTTAATATTAGGAAAGTTGATAAATAAATATAGTAGTCCTAGCCTATAGAAAGCTGATGGGATTCTCTTTTTAATAGAGGCCATCAAAACTATGTTTTCTCACATAATTGTATAGCCTACAGAAATGTTCATGCTCTCATGAAGTGTGATTTGTTTTTCCAAAACATTTGCATTGATGTCAGAGGGACAATAGAGTGCTGAGTACCAGGCAGTTAGCAAGTTTGGTAGGCTACTAATGACCAGCAGCGGTGTAAGAATATGTCAAAAATAAACACACAACGCAGAGACAGAGGACGAGAGGTCAAAAGGACCAGAAGTCAATAGAGTAATAACGATTAAGGGAAATATCTTTATTATTATTGATCAACGGTTCAGAGACTTGTTATTTGGCCATTGGCTAGTTATTATAGGAATTATAATTGGTCCACAGGCTTGGGCTGGGTTATAAAACTACATGCTGTCCCTTGTTCTGGGGAGAGAACCGCTGGAGAGAATCACTGATGACAGGGGAGAATGACCATCTATGTTTTATCCTCTTTGAATAAACCTCCCCCTCATTTGCTTTGGGGTTTGTTTTATTGAAGAGTAACATCAACTGCTAACAGCAGCATCAGATCTTGGAGAAGCCTAGTTACTGTGACTAAATGGTTATGTGGAATTTGACTGCAGTCATGACTCATGACCGCCGATGTGGCGGTAATACAGTGACCGTAACAGCCCTAGATGAGACTCCAAAGCATCCCGACGATCAAGGTCAAGAATAGACATAGCAGTAATGTGCCCCTTATACTATTATATGTAGTTTAAGAGCGTTGTATTGATTAGCCAATGTAGCTAACTAGCCAAGTACGGTGGAGAGGTTGGTTAGATTTAACAAAATGAACGTTTATGGCCGATCTGAGCTCATGCCTGTTAGATAGTTTATCTGCCTAGAATTTAATTGTGACTATAGCTGAGATAATTGAACCAAATTAGTAATTTGAGGGTCCATGTTGTCAAGGTACAACGAGTTAGCTAGCCAACTAGCATACTGTGCCATAAGTGGGCTCTTGGACGAGACATGAACCCGGGAGTCTGGCTAGAAAGCAATTTACTTTACAACGTCAACTAAAGAAACATACAATTTCAAAAAAATGTAGGCTATCTGGCTTGAATAACATTTTGAATATGGCTTAGATCTGTTTGAGCACAAAAATATATTGAGCGTCAATGTGGTCGTGATCGAACGTTAGCTAGCTAAAAACGTGTGTAGCTAGCTCAGCTACTGTTGCTGAGATACGGGAGGCTGGGTTTCAGTTCTGTGTCAACGCTGGGTACATAGAGCAGATCTCACTTTGAATTAGACCGTATGATCTGAAATCATAATTCTATCCTTTTCTGTTTCTCCTTCAACAAAAATGTAATATTAGCCAGTTAACCCCCCTAATGTAATTTCTTAATTTAGTTCGCTTACCTTCAAGACATTTTCTCTGTTTTTTTAATGACATCAACACATTTTTCAGACATTCAAATGGAAGGCACTTCTGAGATGTAACCTTTCTCGGTCATACGAGTGTCACTATTGACAATTTAGTGGATTTTCTTAAATGTCTGTTGAGAGAATCCCTACGGGATAATGCTACATTTCGATAAATCCCTCTAACAAGAAAACTAGCGAGCAGATCGTGGAAGACATCTGCTGACCATTTAGGGAATTGAGTTCTCAACAGGTGTGGCTCAAAACCTAATATAGACATGATTATCGTTGCATCTATGTTTTGGGTATAATGTGTATATTTATGTTGCATTACACAGAGCACATTTGGAAAAGACACCAAGGTCTCAATACGTATTCCCTGGTAAAATAAAGGTAAAACATCTCTCTGGGACCTCCTATCTGATAGTTAGTCACTCCTGGGTAGTATACCACTGTTAGTCTACTGGTTGGGATGCCAGTGAGATATTCAACCTGGACAGGTTCTCCTGGACCTGATCTCTCTGGGACCTCCCATCTGATCCTGTTAGAGACTCCTGGACCTGATCTCCCATCTGATCCAGTTAGAGACTCCTGGACCTGATCTGCCATCTGATCCCATTAGAGACTCTTGGACCTGATCTCTCTGGGACCTCCTATCTGATCATGTTAGAGACTCCTGGACCTGATCTCCCATCTGATCCCATTAGAGACTCCTGGACCTGATCTCCCATCTGATCCCATTAGAGACTCCTGGACCTGATCTCCCATCTGATCCTGTTAGAGACTCCTGGACCTGATCTCCCATCTGATCATGTTAGAGACTCCTGGACCTGATCTCCCATCTGATCCTGTTAAGAGACTCCTGGACCTGATCTCCCATCTGATCCAGTTAGAGACTCTTGGACCTGATCTCTTTGGGACCTCCCATCTGATCCTGTTAAGAGACTCCTGGACCTGATCTCCAGTCTGATCCTGTTTGAGACTCCTGGACCTGATCTCCCATCTGATCCTGTTAGAGACTCCTGGACCTGATCTCCCATCTGATCCCATTAGAGACTCCTGGACCTGATCTCCAGTCTAATCCTGTTAAAGACTCCTAGACCTGATCTCTCTGGGACCTCCCATCTGATCCTGTTAGAGACTCCTGGACCTGATCTCCCATCTCTTCCAGTTAGAGACTCCTGGACCTGATCTCTCTGGGACCTCCCCTCTGATCCTATTAGAGACTCCTGGACCTGATCTCTCTGGGACCTCCCATCTGATCCTGTTAGAGACTCCTAGACCTGATCTCTCTGGGACCTCCTATCTGATCATGTTAGAGACTCCTGGAACTGATCTCTCTGGGACCTCCCATCTGATCATGTTAGAGACTCCTGGACCTGATCTCTCTGGGACCTCCCATCTGATCCCATTAGAGACTCCTGGACCTGATCTCTCTGGGACCTCCTATCTGATCATGTTAGAGACTCCTAGATCTGATCTCTCTGGGACCTCCTATCTGATCATGTTAGAGACTCCTGGACCTGATCTCCCATCTGATCCCATTAGAGACTCCTGGACCTGATCTCCCATCTGATCCCATTAGAGACTCCTGGGCCTGATCTCCCATCTGATCCCATTAGAGACTCCTGGACCTGATCTCCCATCTGATCCCATTAGAGACTCCTGGACCTGATCTCCCATCTGATCCCATTAGAGACTCCTGGATCTGATCTCTCTGGGACCTCCCATCTGATCCTGTTAAGAGACTCCTGGACCTCACCTCCCATCTGAATCTGTTAGAGATTCTTGGACCTGATCTCTCTGGGACCTCCCATCTGATCCAGTTAGAGACTCCTGGACCTGATCTCCCATCTGATCCAGTTAGAGACTCTTGGACCTGATCTCTCTGGGACCTCCCATCTGATCCTGTTAAGAGACTCCTGGACCTGATCTCCAGTCTGATCCTGTTTGAGACTCCTGGACCTGATCTCCCATCTGATCCTGTTAGAGACTCCTGGACCTGATCTCCCATCTGATCCTGTTAAAGACTCTTGGACCTGATCTCCAGTCTGATCCTGTTAAAGACTCCTAGACCTGATCTCTCTGGGACCTCCCATCTGATCCTGTTAAGAGACTCCTGGACCTGATCTCCAGTCTGATCCTGTTAAAGACTCCTAGACCTGATCTCTCTGGGACCTCCCATCTGATCCTGTTAAGAGACTCCTGGACCTGATCTCCAGTCTGATCCTGTTAGAGACTCATGGACCTGATCTCCCATCTGATCCTTTTAGAGACTCCTAGACCTGATCTCTCTGGGACCTCCCATCTGATCATTTTAGAGACTCATAGACCTGATCTCTCTGGGACCTCTCATTTGATCCCATTAGAGACTCCTGGACCTGACCTCCCATCTGATCCTGTTAGAGACTCCTGGACCTGACCTCCCATCTGATCCTGTTAAGAGACTCCTGGACCTGACCTCCCATCTGATCCTGTTAAGAGACTCCTGGACCTGATCTTCCATCTAATCCTTTTAGAGACTCCTGGACCTGATCTCCCATCTAATCCTTTTAGAGACTCCTGGCCCTGATCTCCCATCTGATCCCATTAGAGACTCCTGGATCTGATCTCTCTGGGACCTCCCATCTGATCCTGTTAAGAGACTCCTGGACCTGACCTCCCATCTGATCCTGTTAAGAGACTCCTGGACCTGATCTTCCATCTAATCCTTTTAGAGACTCCTGGACCTGATCTCCCATCTAATCCTTTTAGAGACTCCTGGACCTGACCTCCCATCTGATCCTGTTAAGAGACTCCTGGACCTGATCTTCCATCTGATCCCATTAGAGACTCCTGGACCTGATCTTCCATCTGATCCCATTAGAGACTCCTGGACCTGATCTCCCATCTGATCCTGTTAAGAGACTCCTGGACCTGATCTCCAGTCTGATCCTGTTAAAGACTCCTGGACCTGATCTCCCATCTGATCCCGTCAGAGACTCCTGGACCTGATCTCCCATCTGATCCTGTTAGAGACTCCTGGACCTGATCTCCCATCTGATCCCATTAGAGACTCCTGGACCTGATCTCCCATCTGATCCCATTAGAGACTCCTGGACCTGATCTCCCATCTGATCCAGTTAGAGACTCCTGGACCTGATCTCCCATCTGATCCCATTAGAGACTCCTGGATCTGATCTCTCTGGGACCTCCCATCTGATCCCATTAGAGACTCCTGGACCTGACCTCCCATCTGATCCTGTTAAGAGACTCCTGGACCTGATCTTCCATCTAATCCTGTTAGAGACTCCTGGACCTGATCTCCCATCTGATCCCATTAGAGACTCCTGGACCTGATCTCCCATCTGATCCCATTAGAGACTCCTGGACCTGATCTCCCATCTGATCCAGTTAGAGACTCCTGGACCTGATCTCCCATCTGATCCCATTAGAGACTCCTGGATCTGATCTCTCTGGGACCTCCCATCTGATCCCATTAGAGACTCCTGGACCTGACCTCCCATCTGATCCTGTTAGAGACTCCTGGACCTGATCTCCCATCTGATCCTGTTAGAGACTCCTGGACCTGATCTCCCATCTGATCCAGTTAGAGACTCCTGGACCTGATCTCTCTGGGACCTCCCATCTGATCATGTTAGAGACTCCTGGACCTGATCTCCCATCTGATCCAGTTAGAGACTCCTGGACCTGATCTCTCTGGGACCTCCCATCTGATCATGTTAGAGACTCCTGGACCTGATCTTCCATCTAATCCTGTTAGAGACTCCTGGACCTGATCTTCCATCTGATCCCATTAGAGACTCCTGGACCTGATCTTCCATCTGATCCCATTAGAGACTCCTGGACCTGATCTTCCATCTGATCCCATTAGAGACTCCTGGACCTGATCTCCCATCTGATCCCATTAGAGACTCCTGGACCTGATCTCCCATCTGATCCCGTCAGAGACTCCTGGACCTGATCTCCCATCTGATCCTGTTAGAGACTCCTGGACCTGATCTCCCATCTGATCCCATTAGAGACTCCTGGACCTGATCTTCCATCTGATCCCATTAGAGACTCCTGGACCTGATCTTCCATCTGATCCCATTAGAGACTCCTGGACCTGATCTCCCATCTGATCCTGTTAGAGACTCCTGGACCTGATCTCCCATCTGATCCTGTTAAAGACTCCTGGACCTGATCTCCCATCTGATCCCGTCAGAGACTCCTGGACCTGATCTCCCATCTGATCCTGTTAGAGACTCCTGGACCTGATCTCCATCTGATCCCATTAGAGACTCCTGGACCTGATCTCCCATCTGATCCCATTAGAGACTCCTGGACCTGATCTCCCATCTGATCCAGTTAGAGACTCCTGGACCTGATCTCCCATCTGATCCCATTAGAGACTCCTGGATCTGATCTCCCTCCCATCTGATCCCATTAGAGACTCCTGGACCTGACCTCCCATCTGATCCCATTAGAGACTCCTGGACCTGACCTCCCATCTGATCCTGTTAGAGACTCCTGGACCTGATCTCCCATCTGATCCCATTAGAGACTCCTGGACCTGATCTCCCATCTGATCCCATTAGAGACTCCTGGACCTGATCTCCCATCTGATCCCATTAGAGACTCCTGGACCTGATCTCCCATCTGATCCTGTTAAAGACTCCTGCTTATTTTGTTACAATGGCAGATTTCATGTTAATCCCATGTTGATTTGAGTAATAATTTTAAATATTTTCTCTGCACAATTTTCTAAGCAGGTTCAGAGTAAATGACATCGGTAGTCACAGACAGAACCACAGGTCGGTAACAACAGGGTTGATGAGGTGTCAGCTATTGCCATCAATAACACGGACGTGGGAGCAGGAATAGAGGCTAGCGCCCGCTGGTCCGGTTTAATGATAAACACACAGCACAAATAACAATAATGCGCTAGTACTGTAATCAAATAACTAATAACAATTCTGTAATCAACTTCTACACCAAATGTAATATAATCAACTTATACAGCAAAAGTATTGTAATATAACAGTAATAACAGTACTGTAATTCTATAATAGCAGTGTTATCCCTTATAGTACTATAATAACAGCAGTAGTACTAATAAGAACAGTATTAGCGGTATAAGGCAATCTGCTTTAACATCATTAATAATTGATTTATTACTTTGTAAGTTGAATAAAATAAAAAAACTGTGACAGGTGACAGTTTACCGTTCCACAATCGACACTTCTACACCTGAACCCAGAAACAGGTAATCTCTCTGTCCTGCTCTCCTGAACCAGTCCCATTCTGTTCCCCCTCTTCCTTCCTGAATTATGCATTCGTTCATTACAATGGACTGTTGTGAGGAATATGGTGGAAACTCCCCCTCTTGTCCATCATGCAAATCCTGCTCCTAAATCCATGAAGGGGAATGAGGAGAGAAACAAGAGTTTGGCTACAGTGTGGGGTTAGAGGTCAATCTGAGTGGGAGACCTTCAGCTCCTCACAACTCCTCAGAACGTCCTCCAGAAATGCAACCACCACCAACGCACTCCTCTCTTCTTCTCCTCCATCCCTCCCTTCATCACCCTCTTCCTCCCCATCTACACAAAGACTCCTCAGTCTCTCCAGCGTCTCTCCCAGAGTCCTCACTCTCTCCTCCCCCTTTCGCTCTCTCTCCCCCTCCGTTTCTCCTCTCCCTCCTTCCGTCCCTCCCACTCCCTCCGTCCCTCTTCTCCCTCCGTCCATCCCCCCCTCCCCTCTCAGGTATTTTACCAGATGTTCCTTGAAGCCCCTCCCCTCCTCCATGACGAGCGACATCCCCAGGGCGGGCATGTCCTGTGATTGGCTGAGTCGTAGCAGGTGTGTGAGGGTGTGTGTGAGTGTGTGTCGGAGAGAGGAACAGTAGCGGTACTCCAGGAAGTCCTGCGTCTCCTCGCTGTGTTCCAACGCCGCGGCCAGTGAGCGCCAAACATCCCCGAACCGCTCCGCATCACCGTAGCAATGACGGCAGGCGGGGACAGAGAGGGCAGCGGCAGACTTGATGCGCACCTTGAAGTTCTGACAGGAAGTGACAACACAGCAGAGGGCGGAAAACGCATCGCCGGACCAGGAAGCAGAATCTGGAGAGAAAGAAAAAGGGAGTGAGAGAGATCGAGAGAGTGAGAGAGCAAGGGAGTGAGAGAGATCGAGAGAGTGAGAGAGCAAGGGAGTGAGAGAGATCGAGAGAGTGAGAGAGCTCGAGAGAAAGGGAGTGAGAGAGATCGAGAGAAAGGGAGTGAGATAGATCAAGAGAGAGAGAGCAAGAGAGAGAGCAAAGGAGTGAGAGAGATCGAGAGAAAGGGAGTGAGAGAGAGCAAGGGAGAGAGAGTGATCAAGGGAGTGAGAGAGAGCGAGAGAGAGAGAGAGCAAGGGAGTGAGAGAGATCGAGAGCAAGGGAGTGAGAGATCGAGAGAGAGAGCGAGAGCAAGGGAGTGAGAGAGATCGAGAGAGAGATCGAGAGCAAGGGAGTGAGAGAGATCGAGAGAGAGAGCGAGAGCAAGGGAGTGAGAGATCGAGAGAGAGCGAGAGCAAGGGAGTGAGAGAGATCGAGAGAGAGAGAGCAATGGGTGAGAGAGATCGAGATCGAGAGGGAGAGAGAGATCAAGGGAGTGAGAGAGATCGAGAGCGAGAGCAAGGGAGTGAGAGAGATCGAGAAAGATCGAGAGCAAGGGAGAGAAAGGTGATCAAGGGAGTGAGAGAGATCGAGAGAGAGCGAGAGCAAGGGAGTGAGAGAGATCGAGAGAGAGAGCAAGGGAGTGAGAGAGATCGAGAGCGAGAACAAGGGAGTGAGAGAGATCGAGAGAGAGCGAGAGCAAGGGAGTGAGAGAGATCGAGAGAGAGAGCAAGGGAGTGAGAGAGAGAGAGAGCAAGGGAGTGAGAGAGATCAAGAGAGAGAGCAAGGGAGTGAGAGAGATCAAGAGAGAGAGCAAGGGAGTGAGAGAGATCGAGAGAGAGCAAGGGAGTGAGAGAGATCGAGAGAGAGCAAGGGAGTGAGAGAGATCAAGAGAGAGAGCAAGGCAGTGAGAGAGATCGAGAGAGAGCAAGGGAGAGAGCAAAGGAGTGAGAGAGATAGATCGAGAGAGAGAGAGCAAGGGAGTGAGAGAGATCGAGAGAGAGAGCGAGAGCAAGGGAGTGAGAGAGAGCGAGAGCAAGGGAGTGAGAGAGATCGAGAGAGAGAGCGAGAGCAAGGGAGTGAGAGAGATCGAGAGAGAGAGCAAGGGAGTGAGAGAGATCGAGAGAGAGAGAGAGCAATGGAGTGAGAGAGATCGAGAAAGATCGAGAGCAAGGGAGAGAAAGTGATCAAGGGAGTGAGAGAGATCGAGAGTGAGAGCAAGGGAGTGAGAGAGATCGAGAGTGAGAGCAAGGGAGTGAGAGAGATCGAGAGCAAGGGAGAGAAAGTGATCAAGGGAGTGAGAGAGATCGAGAGAGAGAGCAAGGGAGTGAGAGAGATCGAGAGAAGCGAGCAAGGGAGTGAGAGAGATCGAGAGGGCAAGGGAGTGAGAGAGATCGAGAGAGAGCGAGAGCAAGGGAGTGAGAGATCAAGAGAGAGCAAGAGCAAGGGAGTGAGAGAGATCAAGAGAGAGAGCAAGGGAGTGAGAGAGATCAGAGAGAGAGCAAGGGAGTGAGAGAGATCAAGAGAGAGAGCAAGGGAGTGAGAGAGATCGAGAGAGAGCAAGGGAGTGAGAGAGATCGAGAGAGAGCAAGGGAGTGAGAGAGATCGAGAGAGAGCAAGGGAGTGAGAGAGATCGAGAGAGAGCAAGGGAGTGAGAGAGATCAAGAGAGAGAGCAAGGGAGTGAGAGAGATCGAGAGAGAGAGCGAGAGAGAGAGAGAGCAAGGGAGTGAGAGAGATCGAGAGAGAGAGCGAGAGCGAGAGAGATCAAGAGAGAGAGCAAGGGAGTGAGAGAGATCAAGAGAGAGAGCAAGGGAGTGAGAGAGAGAGAGAGAGTGAATGTTTTGAGGCCAACAGAAAGTCTGTGTGAACTAGGGTCAGAGCAGTGTGTACCGAGTGGCAGGGCAGGGTTCCTGAAGGCGTTGCCCAGGGCGTAGCAGGCATTCCAGCGGACCTTCATCGTGGCTTCTGATTGGACTGTAGTGACCAGTGCGCTGACCGCCTCCTCCAGGGGGCGCTGGAACCCTGGCCGGGTCAGCTGACTGACAGACAGGAAGTGGAGCAGGTTCCCCAACGCACGCACCGCATTACTCTTAACCTGGAGGAGAGGGAGGGGAAAGAGAGAGGATACAGAGAAGGTCAAGAGCAGATGAGCTCCTGAATTTTTCAGCATGTTTTTACACAAAGATAGATTTAGAGTCAGATAAACTATGTCACCAGGACATATACAGGATACTACCCTCTACAACACTATGTCACCAGGACATAGACAGGATACTACCCTCCACAACACTATGTCACCAGGACATATACAGGATACTACCCTCCACAACACTATGTCACCAGGACATATACAGGATACTACCCTCCACAACACTATGTCACTAGGACATATACAGGATACTACCCTCCACAACACTATGTCACCAGGACATATACAGCATACTACCCTCTACAACACTATGTCACCAGGACATATACAGGATACTACCCTCCACAACACTATGTCACCAGGACATATACAGGATACTACCCTCTACAACACTATGTCACCAGGACATATACAGGATACTACCCTCTACAACACTATGTCACCAGGACATATACAGGATACTACCCTCTACAACACTATGTCACCAGGACATATACAGGATACTACCCTCTACAACACTATGTCACCAGGACATATACAGGATACTACCCTCCACTATGTCACCAGGACATATACAGGATACTACCCTCTACAACACTATGTCACCAGGACATATACAGGATACTACCCTCTACAACACTATGTCACCAGGACATATACAGGATACTACCCTCTACAACACTATGTCACCAGGACATATACAGGATACTACCCTCCACAACACTATGTCACCAGGACATATACAGGATACTACCCTCTACAACACTATGTCACCAGGACATATACAGGATACTACCCTCCACAACACTATGTCACCAGGACATATACAGGATACTACCCTCCACAACACTATGTCACCAGGACATATACAGGATACTACCCTCCACAACACTATGTCACCAGGACATATACAAGATACTACCCTCCACAACACTATGTCACCAGGACATATACAGGATACTACCCTCTACAACACTATGTCACCAGGACATATACAGGATACTACCCTCTACAACACTATGTCACCAGGACATATACAGGATACTACCCTCTACAACACTATGTCACCAGGACATATACAGGATACTACCCTCCACAACACTATGTCACCAGGACATATACAGGATACTACCCTCCACAACACTATGTCACCAGGACATATACAGGATACTACCCTCTACAACATAACCTTCACTATGTCACCAGGACATATACAGGATACTACCCTCCACAACACTATGTCACCAGGACATATACAGGATACTACCCTCTACAACACTATGTCACCAGGACATATACAGGATACTACCCTCTACAACACTATGTCACCAGGACATATGTACTACCCTCTACAACACTATGTCACCAGGACATATACAGGATACTACCCTCTACAACACTATGTCACCAGGACATATACAGGATACTACCCTCTACAACACTATGTCACCAGGACATATACAGGATACTACCCTCTACAACACTATGTCACCAGGACATATAGGACACCCTCCACAACACTATGTCACCAGGAGGATACTACCCTCTACAACACTATGTCACCAGGACATATACAAGATACTACCCTCCACAACACTATGTCAGGACATATACAGGATACTACCCTCCACAACACTATGTCACCAGGACATATACAGGATACTACCCTCCACAACACTATGTCACCAGGACATATACAGGATACTACCCTCCACAACACTATGTCACCAGGACATATACAGGATACTACCCTCTACAACACTATGTCACCAGGACATATACAGGATACTACCCTCCACAACACTATGTCACCAGGACATATACAGGATACTACCCTCTACAACACTATGTCACCAGGACATATACAGGATACTACCCTCACAACACTATGTCACCAGGACATATACAGGATACATACAACACTATGTCAGGACATATACAGGATACTACCTCTACAACATAACCTTCACTATGTCACCAGGACATATACAGGATACTACCCTCTACAACACTATGTCACCAGGACATATACAGGATACTACCCTCTACAACACTATGTCACCAGGACATATACAGGATACTACCCTCTACAACACTATGTCACCAGGACATATACAGGATACTACCCTCTACAACACTATGTCACCAGGACATATACAGGATACTACCCTCTACAACACTATGTCACCAGGACATATACAGGATACTACCCTCTACAACACTATGCCACCAGGACATATACAGGATACTACCCTCCACAACACTATGTCACCAGGACATATACAGGATACTACCCTCTACAACACTATGTCACCAGGACATATACAAGATACTACCCTCCACAACACTATGTCACCAGGACATATACAGGATACTACCCTCCACAACACTATGTCACCAGGACATATACAGGATACTACCCTCTACAACACTATGTCACCAGGACATATACAGGATACTACCCTCTACAACACTATGTCACCAGGACATATACAGGATACTACCCTCTACAACACTATGTCACCAGGACATATACAGGATACTACCCTCCACAACACTATGTCACCAGGACATATACAGGATACTACCCTCCACAACACTATGTCACCAGGACATATACAGGATACTACCCTCTACAACATAACCTTCACTATGTCACCAGGACATATACAGGATACTACCCTCCACAACACTATGTCACCAGGACATATACAGGATACTACCCTCTACAACACTATGTCACCAGGACATATACAGGATACTACCCTCTACAACACTATGTCACCAGGACATATACAGGATACTACCCTCTACAACACTATGTCACCAGGACATATACAGGATACTACCCTCTACAACACTATGTCACCAGGACATATACAGGATACTACCCTCTACAACACTATGTCACCAGGACATATACAGGATACTACCCTCCACAACACTATGTCACCAGGACATATACAGGATACTACCCTCTACAACACTATGTCACCAGGACATATACAGATACTACCCTCCACAACACTATGTCACCAGGACATATACAGGATACTACCCTCTACAACACTATGTCACCAGGACATATACAGGATACTACCCTCCACAACACTATGTCACCAGGACATATACAGGATACTACCCTCCACAACACTATGTCACCAGGACATATACAGGATACTACCCTCTACAACACTATGTCACCAGGACATATACAGGATACTACCCTCCACAACACTATGTCAACAGGACATATACACGATACTACCCTCTACAACACTATGTCACCAGGACATATACAGGATACTACCCTCCACAACACTATGTCACCAGGACATATACAGGATACTACCCTCCACAACACTATGTCACCAGGACATATACAGGATACTACCCTCTACAACATAACCTTCGCTATGTCACCAGGACATATACACGATACTACCCTCTACAACACTATGTCATATACAGGATACTACCCTCTACAACACTATGTCATATACAGGATACTACCCTCTACAACACTATGTCACCAGGACATATACAGGATACTACCCTCTACAACACTATGTCACCAGGACATATACAGGATACTACCCTCTACAACACTATGTCACCAGGACATATACAGGATACTACCCTCTACAACACTATGTCACCAGGACATATACAGGATACTACCCTCTACAACACTATGTCACCAGGACATATACAGGATACTAACAACACTATGTCACCAGGACATATACAGGATACTACCCTCTACAACACTATGTCACCAGGACATATACAGATACTACCCTCCCACAACACTATGTCACCAGGACATATACAGGATACTACCCTCCACAACACTATGTCACCAGGACATATACAGGATACTACCCTCCACAACACTATGTCACCAGGACATATACAGGATACTACCCTCCACAACACTATGTCACCAGGACTATCTGAAACATAACCTTCATATGTCAGGACATATACAGGATACTACCCTCCACAACACTATGTCACCAGGACATATACAGGATACTACCCTCTAACAACACTATGTCACCAGGACATATACAGGATACTACCCTCTACAACACTATGTCACCAGGACATATACAGGATACTACCCTCTACAACACTATGTCACCAGGACATATACAGGATACTACCCTCTACAACACTATGTCACCAGGACATATACAGGATACAACACTATGTCACCAGGACATATACAGGATACCCCTCTACAACACTATGTCACCAGGACATAGACAGGATACTACCCTCTACAACACTATGTCACCAGGACATATACAGGATACTACCCTCCACAACACTATGTCACCAGGACATATACAGGATACTACCCTCTACAACATAACCTTCACTATGTCACCAGGACATATACAGGATACTACCCTCTACAACACTATGTCACCAGGACATATACAGGATACTACCCTCTACAACACTATGTCACCAGGACATATACAGGATACTACCCTCTACAACACTATGTCACCAGGACATATACAGGATACTACCCTCCACAACACTATGTCACCAGGACATATACAGGATACTACCCTCTACAACAAATATGTCAGAGTCAAGGCCCGCGGGCCACATCCGGCCCGCGAGAAGGTTTTTTACGGCCCCTGGGATGATCTTGATTTATTATTAGAACCGGCCCGCAGACAGCAGCAAGCCGGCAGCCCGCAGATCTTTTACACGCACCAATACTACATTTCCCACAATGCAACGGTGACGCACCGAGCAGTAGGCTGCTTCATTTCAATATTTATTGGCACAGCAGTTGTCAGCATCACAGTAAAATTAACTTTCAGATACCCATCAAAAATGGCAAAACGGAAGGTGGACACTGAGAACCGGGGTTTCAAACAAGGTGGGAGTCAGAGTATTTGTTCACGGAGGTAGCTGGAAAACCTGTGTGTCTTCTGTGTGGAGAAAGTGTGGCGGTACTGAAAGAGTATAATCTGAGACGACATTATGAAACGAAACACGCGGACAAAAACAAGAATATGGACATGGAACAAAGGCTACAAAAGGCAGAGGAATTAAAACGAGGCCTCAAATCTCGACAGGCTCTGTTCAAAAAGCCAAATCACAAGGCCAGGCTGCTGTCAAGGCCAGTTTTATTTTGGCAGAAGAGATCGCTAAATCAGCCCGGCCATTTACGGAGGGGGATTTCATCAAAAACTGCATGATTAAAGTTTGTGACATTTGATTCTTTTTAAATGTGAGTCTGAGCAGAAACACCATTAATATAATAATAATAATATAATAATATATGCCATTTAGCGGACGCTTTTAAAAAGTCATGTGCATATATTCTCTTTGGTCCCGGGAATAAACTGTGAGTCTGAGCAGAAACACCATTGCCGAGAGAGTAGACCAGTTGTCCATCAATCTAAAAGAGCAGCTTGTGAAAAGGGAAAAGATTTCATTGCATATTCCTTGGCTGTGGATGAGAGCACCGACATTTCTGACATTGCCCAGTTGTCAATTTTCATCCGCGGAGTGGACTCCAGCCTAAGCGTGACAGAGGAGTTTTTGGCTTTACGTCCTATGCATGGCACAACTACGGGGCATGATTTGTATGAAGAGGTGTCAAGATGTGTAAATGAGATGGAGCTGCCTTGGGAAAAACTCGTGGGTTTGACAACCGACGGAGCACCTGCGATGTGTGGACACAGGAGCGGACTGGTGGCGAAGATACGGGAAAAGATGCAAGAGGAAAACGCGACAGGTGAGCTGACAGCTTATCATTGTATCATACACCAGGAAGCGTTGTGCGGTAAAGCCTTGAAAATGGAGCATGTAATGAGCATCATCACGCGCACAGTTAACTTTATCAGAGCCAAAGGTTTGAATCACCGCCAGTTCAAGGCATTTCTGACGGAGTTAGAAACGGAGCATGGTGATTTGCCTTATCACACAGAGGTGCGATGGCTAAGCCAGGGAAAGGTGCTTCAAAGATGTTTCGAGCTTCGTGAGGAGATTTGTCTGTTCTTGGACAGCAAAGGGAAAGACACAACACAACTCCGAGACGAAATGTTTCTGTGTGAAATGGCTTTTCTGTGTGACATTACGAGTCATCTGAATGCAATGAACTTGCAGCTGCAGGGTCGGGATCGTGTCATCTCTGATATGTACAGTACAGTGAAGGCATTTAAAACCAAACTGACTCTGTGGGAGACGCAGATGCGGAAAGAAAATTTGAGCCACTTTCCCAGCTGCCAGACCATGAAAGAGAAGCTCTCTACCAGTGCGTTCCCGAGCGCACAGTTGGCTGATAAAATAGGTATGCTTGCCGCTGACTTTCGACGCCGATTTGCTGACTTTGAAGCACAAAAAGCAGGTTGGAACTGCTCGGTAACCCATTTGCTGTTGACGTGGAAAGCTCACCACCAAACCTCCAAATGGAGTTGATTGACCTCAATGCAATGATGCACTGAGGGCAAAATATGCGGCAGTGGGTGCTGCGGAGTTCGCCCGTTTCCTCCCGACACAATGCCCCAGCTGCGCATCCAGGCTGCTCAAACGTTGTCTATGTTTGGCAGCACATACCTGTGTGAACAACTGTTTTCTTTGATGAACTTGAACAAAACATCACACAGAAGTCGACTTACTGCTGAACACCTCCACTCAATTCTGAGGATTTCCTCAGCTCAGAGCCTTACCCCGAACATTGATGAACTTGTGGAAAAGATGGGACACCACCAAGTATCACCCTCAACCTCAAACAAGTGAACATTCCTGTGCAATCACATATTTAGAGTTTTTACTCAGTTCAAGTTTAAAAGTTAAAGTTTAATATTTGTTTTCACTGCATGTTACTTCTCCTTAAACAAAGTGTTGTTTTTGATTAATAGATTTTTGCACTTTATTTTATTGTATTTCAATCCAATTATATTTTAAAAATATTTCAGTTGAGTGGATGATAGAAAATTGCTATTATTGTTTTTTTCTTTGAAGTAAATTTAGCCCACTTTTGCTAAAATAGAAAATATAGGCTACTGATGGTGCCTTGAATACCGGTTTCTTTCATTTAATGTTCATGTTATGGGGATTTTTATATAAAGGAAATTTGTCTTTTGTGTCTGTTGAAAATTAAAGATTACTGACAGAGCCATTAGAAAATATTGCTTTATTTATCTGATCATATTGGAATATATTTGTTAGGTTTTCAGTAGGTTCAATTAGGTTCACTAGACTATATGCGTCATTTAAAAAATTTTCAATGAACATTCGAACAGTCCGGCCCTCGGCTTGTAGCTAAATTTTTTATTTGGCCCTCCGTCCATTTGACTTTGACACCCCTGCTCTACAACATAACCTTCACTATGTCACCAGGACATAGACAGGATACTACCCTCCACAACATAACCTTCACTATGTAACCAGGACATATACAGGATACTACCCTCCACAACACTATGTCACCAGGACATATACAGGATACTACCCTCTACAACATAACCTTCACTATGTCACCAGGACATATACAGGATACTACCCTCCACAACACTATGTCACCAGGACATATACAGGATACTACCCTCTACAACATAACCTTCACTATGTAACCAGGACATATACAGGATACTACCCTCCACAACACTATGTCACCAGGACATATACAGGATACTACCCTCTACAACATAACCTTCACTATGTCACCAGGACATATACAGGATACTACCCTCTACAACACTTTGTCACCAGGACATATACAGGATACTACCCTCTACAACACTATGACACCAGGACATATACAGGATACTACCCTCTACAACACTATGTCACCAGGACATATACAGGATACTACCCTCTACAACATAACCTTCACTATGTCACCAGGACATATACAGGATACTACCCTCCACAACACTATGTCACCAGGACACATACAGGATACTACCCTCCACAACACTATGTCACCAGGACATATACAAGATACTACCCTCCACAACACTATGTCACCAGGACATATACAGGATACTACCCTCGACAACACTATGTCACCAGGACATATACAGGATACTACCCTCCACAACACTATGTCACCAGGACATATACAAGATACTACCCTCCACAACACTATGTCACCAGGACATATACAGGATACTACCCTCCACAACACTATGTCACCAGGACATATACAGGATACTACCCTCTACAACACTATGTCACCAGGACATATACAGGATACTACCCTCCACAAGACTATGTCACCAGGACATAGACAGGATACTACCCTCCACAACACTATGTCACCAGGACATATACAGGATACTACCCTCCACAACACTATGTCACCAGGACATATACAGGATACTACCCACTACAACACTATGTCACCAGGACATATACAGGATACTACCCTCTACAACACTATGTCACCAGGACATATACAAGATACTACCCTCTACAACACTATGTCACCAGGACATATACAAGATACTACCCTCCACAACACTATGTCACCAGGACATAGACAGGATACTACCCTCTACAACACTATGTCACCAGGACATAGACAGGATACTACCCTCTACAACACTATGTCACCAGGACATATACAGGATACTACCCTCTACAACACTATGTCACCAGGACATATACAGGATACTACCCTCCACAACATAACCTTCACTCCAAATCAAAACTCCAAACCTAAAACCTGAAATTTTCTGGAAGGATTCCTACTACCAAATATTTTTATTCCAAAGAACTATACAGCAAATGCTCTGGCAAACCAAAGACCAGCAAAAGAAGCACAACAGAAACCTGAGTGAGTAATGTTTAGTCTGAAGGTACGTTAAAAGCCAAGAAGAAAAATAAATGACAATAATCTATTTTACAAGGACTGAGTTAAGTTTAGGCTACACAGCTTGCTAAGACAGAACAGATATGTCTCAAACTTCAATTACACCAACGTGTGAAGTGAGAGGTGTCAAAGCTCCCATCACAGAGTACTACTCTCCCATCACAGAGTACTACTCTCCCATCACAGAGTACTACTCTCCCATCACAGAGTACTACTCTCCCATCACAGAGTACTACTCTCCCATCACAGAGTACTACTCTCCCATCACAGAGTACTACTCTCCCATCACAGAGTACTACTCTCCCATCACAGAGTACTACTCTCCCATCACAGAGTACTACTCTCCCATCACAGAGTACTACTCTCTCATTGAAAGTACTACTCTCCCATCACAGAGTACTACTCTCTCATTGAAAGTACTACTCTCATCATGGAGGAGGGGAGTCAACACAAAAAAAATAGTCCAGCTCAACAACACCCCCTCAACCAGACCCAGAGAGCTGCAGGTGAATATATATGCACTCTGGAATGTGGTGAGACAGGTGGTGCCTTTAAACTGTTTAACTTGGGTCAAACGTTTCAGGTAGCCTTCCACAACCCACAATGAATTGGGTGAATTTTGGCCCATTCCTCCTGGCAGAGCTGGCATAACTGAGTCAGGTTTGTAGGCCTCTTTGCTTCCCACACATTTTCTATAGGATTGAGGTCAGGGCTTTGTGATGGCCACTCCAATACCTTGACTTTGTTGTCCTTAAGCCATTTTGCCACAACTTTGGAAGTATGCTTGGGTTCATTGTCCATTTGGAAGACCCATTTGCAGCCTGACTGATGTCTTGAGACGTTGCTTCAATATATCCACAGAATTGTCCTTCCTCATGATGCCATCTATTTTGTGAAGTGCACCAGTCCCTCCTGCAAGCCTCCCCATTTTTCCTCCAAACAAAACGATGGACATTATGGCCAAACAGTTCTATTTTTATTATCATCAGGACAGAGGATTATGTCGATATAGGACTTGTTTCACTGTGGATATAGATCATTTGTACCGGTTTCCTCCAGCATCTTCACAAGGTCCTTTGCTGTTGTTCTGGGATTGATTTGCATTTTTCGCACAAAAGTATGTTAATCTCTAGGAGACAGAACGAGTCTCCTTCCTGAGCGGTATGACGGCTGCGTGGTCCCATGGTGTTTATACTTGCGTACTATTGTTTGTACAGATGAACATGGTACCTTCAGGCATTTGGAAATCAGACTTGTTGAGGTATACAATTATTTTCTGAGGTCTTGGCTGATTTCTTTCGATTTTCCCATGATGTCAAGAAAAGAGGCACTGAGATTGAAGGTAGGCCTTGAAATACATCCACATGTACACCTCCAATTGACTCAAATTATGTCAATTAGCCTATCAGAAGCTTCTAAAGCCATGACATAATTGTCTGGAATTTTCCAAGCTGTTTAAAGGCCCAGTCAACTTAGTGTATGTAAACTTCTGACCCACTGGAATTGTGCTACAGTGAAATAATCTGTAAACAATTGTTGGAAAAATTACTTGTGTCATGCACAAAGTAGATGTCCTAACCGACTTGCCAAAACTACAGTTTGTTAACAAGACATTTGTGGAGTGGTTGAAAAACGAGTTTTAATGACTCCAACCTAAGTGTATGTAAACTTCCGACTTCAACTGTAAATAGTGAATAAGAGGGGACCAAGTATAGAGCCCTGGGGCACACCATTACAGACAGACAATTTAATAGACATGAGCCCATCCAACAGAGTGCACTGAGTTCTATCAGACAGATAGTTAGCAAACCATGCAACTGCATGCTCTGAAAGACCTACACTCGACAATCTCTGCCTTAGTATAGCATGATCAACTGTATCAAAAGCCTTAGAGAGATCAATAAAAAGTGAGACAGTGCTGTTTTTTGTCCTTTAAAACCTTCATGGCGGCTGTAATTGTGCTATGCTTCTTCCTGAAGCCCGATTGGTATATTGATGAAATAGAGATAGTAAATAAAAACTATTTTAGCTGTTCACTTACAAGGGTTTCCAGTATTTTCACCAGGGGTGACAGCTTTGAGATGGGCCTATAATTATTTAAAAGAGTTGGATCTCCCCCTTTTAAAAGTGGAAGGGCAAATGCTGATTTCCAGATGTTTGGAATTTCATTACATTCCAGGGTTAGATTGAACAGAGATGTAAGTGGTTCGGCTATGAAATCAGCTGCCAGATTTAAAAAGCAGGGATCAAGAAGATCAGGACCTGCAGGCTTTCTCTGATCTAAGGATTTCAGGGCTTTAAGTACCACCTGCACTGAGAATGGCAAAAAGCTAAACGTTTGACCAGCTCTCACTGGTTCATCCACACAGGGTTGTACAGAGACAGAGGGCACTTAATCAAACAGTCTAACAGATGATACAAAGTGCTCATTGAAACAATTCAGTTTTGTCATATATAGCAACAGAGTCCTTCAATACACATGACAGTAATTATTTAACATTACTGTTACCAGACATCGACTTAATCGCCTTCCAAAATTTTCTAGATTGATGATGAAATTTTAGAATAAGGCTGTAACTTAACAAAATGTGGTTCAGAGGTCTGGGTAGTTTCTGAATAATCTGGTGTGTGTTCTCACCCTGTCCTTGTCAAAAGCAGCCTTGGTGGCTGACTGAAGCATCTGGAGCACCAGCATATCAGACAACTCCTCCTGGAAAACCTGCCCAACACATCCCCTGAGAGGAGGAGAGGGGAGGGAGGAGAGGGAGAGAGAGCAGGGGGAAGAGGAGAGAGCGAGGGGTAGAGCGGAGACAGCGAGGGGTAGAGCGGAGACAGCGAGGGGTAGAGCGGAGACAGCGAGGGGTAGAGCGGAGACAGCGAGGGGTAGAGCGGAGAGAGCGAGGGGTAGAGCGGAGAGAGCGAGGGGTAGAGCGGAGAGAGCGAGGGGTAGAGCGGAGAGAGCGAGGGGTAGAGCGGAGAGAGCGAGGGGTAGAGCGGAGAGAGCGAGGGGTAGAGCGGAGACAGCGAGGGGTAGAGCGGAGAGAGCGAGGGGTAGAGCGGAGAGAGCGAGGGGTAGAGCGGAGAGAGCGAGGGGTAGAGCGGAGAGAGCGAGGGGTAGAGCGGAGAGAGCGAGGGGTAGAGCGGAGAGAGCGAGGGGTAGAGCGGAGAGAGCGAGGGGTAGAGCGGAGAGAGCGAGGGGTAGAGCGGAGAGAGCGAGGGGTAGAGCGGAGAGAGCGAGGGGTAGAGCGGAGAGAGCGAGGGGTAGAGAGGAGAGAGCGAGGGGTAGAGAGGAGAGAGCGAGGGGTAGAGAGGAGAGAGCGAGGGGTAGAGAGGAGAGAGCGAGGGGTAGAGAGGAGAGAGCGAGGGGTAGAGAGGAGAGAGCGAGGGGTAGAGCGGAGAGAGCGAGGGGTAGAGCGGAGAGAGCGAGGGGTAGAGCGGAGAGAGCGAGGGGTAGAGAGGAGAGAGCGAGGGGTAGAGAGGAGAGAGCGAGGGGTAGAGAGGAGAGAGCGAGGGGTAGAGAGGAGAGAGCGAGGGTAGAGAGGAGAGAGCGAGGGGTAGAGAGGAGAGAGCGAGGGGTAGAGAGGAGAGAGCGAGGGGTAGAGAGGAGAGAGCGAGGGGTAGAGAGGAGAGAGCGAGGGGTAGAGAGGAGGGAAAGAGAGGAGAGAGCAAGGGGTAGAGAGGAGGGAAAGAGAGGAGAGAGCAAGGGGTAGAGAGGAGGGAAAGAGAGGAGAGAGCAAGGGGTAGAGGGGAGGGAAAGAGAGGAGAGAGCAAGGGGTAGAGAGGAGAGAGAGAGAGTAGAGAGCGAGGGGTAGAGAGCGAGGGGTAGAGAGGAGAGGGCGAGGGGTAGAGAGGAGAGAGCGAGGGGTAGAGAGGAGAGAGCGAGGGGTAGAGAGGAGAGAGCGAGGGGTAGAGAGGAGAGAGCGAGGGGTAGAGAGGAGAGAGCGAGGGGTAGAGAGGAGAGAGCGAGGGGTAGAGAGGAGAGAGCGAGGGGTAGAGAGGAGAGAGCGAGGGGTAGAGAGGAGGGAAAGAGAGGAGAGAGCAAGGGGTAGAGAGGAGGGAAAGAGAGGAGAGAGCAAGGGGTAGAGAGGAGGGAAAGAGAGGAGAGAGCAAGGGGTAGAGAGGAGGGAAAGAGAGGAGAGAGCAAGGGGTAGAGAGTAGAGAGCGAGGGGTAGAGAGCGAGGGGTAGAGAGGAGAGAGCGAGGGGTAGAGAGGAGAGAGCGAGGGGTAGAGAGGAGAGAGCGAGGGGTAGAGAGGAGAGAGCGAGGGGTAGAGAGGAGAGAGCGAGGGGTAGAGAGGAGAGAGCGAGGGGTAGAGAGGAGAGAGCGAGGGGTAGAGAGGATAGAGAGACAGGAGTGAGAGGGGACAGGGACAAGGGAAAGAGCGAAAGAAAATTAATAGACAGGAAAGCTGATGGGTTGTCTACATTGACAGTTTGTGTGTGCGCGCGGTCTCTCACATGTTGACGATGAGTGTGTCGGTGAGGTTGCCTAGCGACCAGGCAGCCTTGGAGCGGACATTGGGTGAGCGGTCGTCCAGGGCTGTCAGGATGGCGTTGGCCGTGTCTGCTACAAACATCACATCCTGTAGAGACATCTCGTCACTTCCTGCACAGCAGAGATGCTTCCTCTACCCTGGCAAACTCATCATCACCCTGACTAACAGGGTGTTATAAACAGACATCATCACCACCCTGACTAGCTGGGTGTTATAAACAGACATCATCACCACCCTGACTAGCTGAACCTGCTGGGTGTTATAAACAGATATCATCACCACCCTGACTAGCTGGGTGTTATAAACAGACATCATCACCACCCTGACTAGCTGAACCTGCTGGGTGTTATAAACAGATATCATCACCACCCTGACTAGCTGGGTGTTATAAACAGACATCATCACCACCCTGACTAGCTGGGTGTTATAAACAGACATCATCATCACCCTGACTAGCTGGTTGTTATAAACAGACATCATCACCACCCTGACTAGCTGAACCTGCTGGGTGTTATAAACAGATATCATCACCACCCTGACTAGCTGGGTGTTATAAACAGACATCATCACCACCCTGACTAGCTGGGTGTTATAAACAGACATCATCACCACCCTGACTAGCTGGTTGTTATAAACAGACATCATCACCCTGACTAGCTGGGTGTTATAAACAGACATCATCACCACCCTGACTAGCTGGGTGTTATAAACAGACATCATCACCACCCTGACTAGCTGGGTGTTATAAACAGACATCATCACCACCCTGACTAGCTGGGTGTTATAAACAGACATCATCATCACCCTGACTAGCTGGGTGTTGTAAACAGACATCATCACCACCCTGACTAGCTGGTTGTTATAAACAGACATCATCACCACCCTGACTAGCTGGGTGTTATAAACAGACATCATCATCACCCTGACTAGCTGGGTGTTATAAACAGACATCATCACCACCCTGACTAGCTGGGTGTTATAAACAGACATCATCATCACCCTGACTAGCTGGGTGTTATAAACAGACATCATCACCACCCTGACTAGCTGGTTGTTATAAACAGACATCATCACCCTGACTAGCTGGGTGTTATAAACAGACATCATCATCACCCTGACTAGCTGGGTGTTATAAACAGACATCATCATCACCCTGACTAGCTGGGTGTTATAAACAGACGACATCATCACCCTGACTAGCTGGGTGTTATAAACAGACATCATCATCACCCTGACTAGCTGGGTGTTATAAACAGACATCATCATCACCCTGACTAGCTGGGTGTTATAAACAGACATCATCATCACCCTGACTAGCTGGTCGTTATAAACAGATATCATCACCACCCTGACTAGCTGGTCGTTATAAACAGACTCATCAACCTGACTAGCTGGGTGTTATAAACAGACATCATCATCACCCTGACTAGCTGGTTGTTATAAACAGACATCATCATCACCCTGACTAGCTGGGTGTTATAAACAGACATCATCATCACCCTGACTAGCTGGGTGTTATAAACAGATATCATCACCACCCTGACTAGCTGGTCGTTATAAACAGACTCATCAACCTGACTAGCTGGGTGTTATAAACAGATATCATCATCACCCTGACTAGCTGGGTGTTATAAACAGACATCATCATCACCCTGACTAGCTGGGTGTTATAAACAGACATCATCATCACCCTGACTAGCTGGGTGTTATAAACAGACATCATCATCACCCTGACTAGCTGGTCGTTATAAACAGATATCATCACCACCCTGACTAGCTGGTCGTTATAAACAGACTCATCAACCTGACTAAAATGATTGTTACAGCGTTTCCTAGACAGATTAAGTCTAATCCTGTTCCATCAATCCTACCTACCTCATTTTTCCAACGCACAGGAGAATCCTTTGAAAAACTCCACCCAAACACAATGTTTAAAATCATTTCTGACAATCCTCAAACTTTTGATTATCACTTTTAAATGTCCCTGTGGGATGTGGCCTGTCTGGTCTAGTGGGATGTGGCCTGTCTGGTCTAGTGGGATGTGGCCTGTCTGGTCTAGTGGGATGTGGCCTGTCTGGTCTAGTGGGATGTGGCCTGTCTGGTCTAGTGGGATGTGGCCTGTCTGGTCTAGTGGGATGTGGCCTGTCTGGTCTAGTGGGATGTGGCCTGTCTGGTCTAGTGGGATGTGGCCTGTCTGGTCTAGTGGGATGTGGCCTGTCTGGTCTAGTGGGATGTGGCCTGTCTGGTCTAGTGGGATGTGGCCTGTCTGGTCTAGTGTGATGTGGCCTGTCTGGTCTAGTGGGATGTGGCCTGTCTGGTCTAGTGGGATGTGGCCTGTCTGGTCTAGTGGGATGTGGCCTGTCTGGTCTAGTGTGATGTGGCCTGTCTGGTCTAGTGTGATGTGGCCTGTCTGGTCTAGTGTGATGTGGCCTGTCTGGTCTAGTGGGATGTGGCCTGTCTGGTCTAGTGGGATGTGGCCTGTCTGGTCTAGTGGGATGTGGCCTGTCTGGTCTAGTGGGATGTGGCCTGTCTGGTCTAGTGGGATGTGGCCTGTCTGGTCTAGTGGGATGTGGCCTGTCTGGTCTAGTGGGATGTGGCCTGTCTGGTCTAGTGGGATGTGGCCTGTCTGGTCTAGTGGGATGTGGCCTGTCTGGTCTAGTGGGATGTGGCCTGTCTGGTCTAGTGGGATGTGGCCTGTCTGGTCTAGTGGGATGTGGCCTGTCTGGTCTAGTGTGATGTGGCCTGTCTGGTCTAGTGGGATGTGGCCTGTCTGGTCTAGTGGGATGTGGCCTGTCTGGTCTAGTGGGATGTGGCCTGTCTGGTCTAGTGTGATGTGGCCTGTCTGGTCTAGTGTGATGTGGCCTGTCTGGTCTAGTGTGATGTGGCCTGTCTGGTCTAGTGGGATGTGGCCTGTCTGGTCTAGTGGGATGTGGCCTGTCTGGTCTAGTGGGATGTGGCCTGTCTGGTCTAGTGGGATGTGGCCTGTCTGGTCTAGTGGGATGTGGCCTGTCTGGTCTAGTGGGATGTGGCCTGTCTGGTCTAGTGGGATGTGGCCTGTCTGGTCTAGTGGGATGTGGCCTGTCTGGTCTAGTGGGATGTGGCCTGTCTGGTCTAGTGGGATGTGGCCTGTCTGGTCTAGTGGGATGTGGCCTGTCTGGTCTAGTGGGATGTGGCCTGTCTGGTCTAGTGGGATGTGGCCTTTCTGGTCTAGTGGGATGTGGCCTGTCTGGTCTAGTGGGATGTGGCCTGTCTGGTCTAGTGGGATGTGGCCTGTCTGGTCTAGTGGGATGTGGCCTGTCTGGTCTAGTGGGATGTGGCCTGTCTGGTCTAGTGGGATGTGGGATGTGGCCTGTCTGGTCTAGTGGGATGTGGCCTGTCTGGTCTAGTGGTGAGACCAGTCTACAGTGCCACCACAGATTCCAGTGTGTATGTATGTACCTCTCGTAGACAGGGGAACAGAATGTAGACTCCCAGAGCTCTGACTGCAGCAGCCTTCACCAGAGAGTTATCACTGTAGGTCAGCCCCAACAATACTGTTACACACAGAACCTGGCTCTTCTCCTAAACAGACAGACATAGACAGAGAGTGACAGAGAGTGACAGAGAGTGACAGAGAGTGACAGAGAGAGACAGAGAGAGACAGAGAGAGACAGAGAGACAGAGAGACAGAGAGACAGAGAGACAGAGAGACAGACAGACAGACAGACAGACAGTGAGAGAGAGGCAATGAAAATACAGCCAAATGTATTTGCTTGCCATAGCCTGAGGGACACTGAATAAGGGGTGGCAGGTAGCCTAGTGGTTAGAGCGTTGGACTAGTAGCCAGAGGTCGCTAGATCGAATCCGAGACCTGACAAGGTAAAAATCTGTCGTTCTGCACCTGAACAAGGCAGTTAACCCACTGTTCCTAGACCAGTTAGCCCACTGTTCCTAGACCAGTTAGCCCACTGTTCCTAGACCAGTTAGCCCACTGTTCCTAGACCAGTTAGCCCACTGTTCCTAGACCAGTTAGCCCACTGTTCCTAGGCCAGTTAACCCACTGTTCCTAGGCCAGTTAGCCCACTGTTCCTAGACCAGTTAGCCCACTGTTCCTAGACCAGTTAGCCCACTGTTCCTAGGCCAGTTAGCCCACTGTTCCTAGGCCAGTTAGCCCACTGTTCCTAGGCCAGTTAACCCACTGTTCCTAGACCAGTTAACCCACTGTTCCTAGGCCAGTTAACCCACTGTTCCTAGGCCAGTTAACCCACTGTTCCTAGGCCAGTTAACCCACTGTTCCTAGGCCAGTTAACCCACTGTTCCTAGGCCAGTTAACCCACTGTTCCTAGGCCAGTTAGCCCACTGTTCCTAGACCAGTTAGCCCACTGTTCCTAGACCAGTTAGCCCACTGTTCCTAGGCCAGTTAACCCACTGTTCCTAGACCAGTTAACCCACTGTTCCTAGGCCAGTTAACCCACTGTTCCTAGGCCAGTTAACCCACTGTTCCTAGGCCAGTTAACCCACTGTTCCTAGGCCAGTTAACCCACTGTTTCTAGGCCAGTTAACCCACTGTTCCTAGGCCAGTTAACCCACTGTTCCTAGGCCAGTTAGCCCACTGTTCCTAGACCAGTTAGCCCACTGTTCCTAGGCCAGTTAGCCCACTGTTCCTAGGCCAGTTATCCCACTGTTCCTAGGCCAGTTAACCCACTGTTCCTAGACCAGTTAACCCACTGTTCCTAGACCAGTTAACCCACTGTTCCTAGGCCAGTTAACCCACTGTTCCTAGGCCAGTTAACCCACTGTTCCTAGGCCAGTTAACCCACTGTTCCTAGGCCAGTTAACCCACTGTTCCTAGGCCAGTTAACCCACTGTTCCTAGGCCAGTTAACCCACTGTTCCTAGACCAGTTAACCCACTGTTCCTAGGCCAGTTAACCCACTGTTCCTAGGCCAGTTAACCCACTGTTCCTAGACCAGTTAACCCACTGTTCCTAGACCAGTTAACCCACTGTTCCTAGACCAGTTAACCCACTGTTCCTAGGCCAGTTAACCCACTGTTCCTAGGCCAGTTAACCCACTGTTCCTAGGCCAGTTAACCCACTGTTCCTAGGCCAGTTAACCCACTGTTCCTAGGCCAGTTAACCCACTGTTCCTAGGCCAGTTAACCCACTGTTCCTAGGCCAGTTAACCCACTGTTCCTAGGCCAGTTAACCCACTGTTCCTAGGCCAGTTAGCCCACTGTTCCTAGACCAGTTAGCCCACTGTTCCTAGGCCAGTTAGCCCACTGTTCCTAGGCCAGTTAGCCCACTGTTCCTAGGCCAGTTAACCCACTGTTCCTAGGCCAGTTAACCCACTGTTCCTAGGCCAGTTAACCCACTGTTCCTAGGCCAGTTAACCCACTGTTCCTAGGCCAGTTAACCCACTGTTCCTAGGCCAGTTAACCCACTGTTCCTAGGCCAGTTAACCCACTGTTCCTAGGCCAGTTAACCCACTGTTCCTAGGCCAGTTAACCCACTGTTCCTAGACCAGTTAACCCACTGTTCCTAGACCAGTTAACCCACTGTTCCTAGGCCAGTTAACCCACTGTTCCTAGGCCAGTTAACCCACTGTTCCTAGGCCAGTTAACCCACTGTTCCTAGGCCAGTTAACCCACTGTTCCTAGGCCAGTTAACCCACTGTTCCTAGGCCAGTTAACCCACTGTTCCTAGACCAGTTAACCCACTGTTCCTAGACCAGTTAACCCACTGTTCCTAGGCCAGTTAACCCACTGTTCCTAGGCCAGTTAACCCACTGTTCCTAGGCCAGTTAACCCACTGTTCCTAGGCCAGTTAACCCACTGTTCCTAGGCCAGTTAACCCACTGTTCCTAGGCCAGTTAACCCACTGTTCCTAGGCCAGTTAACCCACTGTTCCTAGGCCAGTTAACCCACTGTTCCTAGGCCAGTTAACCCACTGTTCCTAGGCCAGTTAACCCACTGTTCCTAGGCCAGTTAACCCACTGTTCCTAGGCCAGTTAACCCACTGTTCCTAGGCCAGTTAACCCACTGTTTCTAGGCCAGTTAACCCACTGTTTCTAGGCCAGTTAACCCACTGTTCCTAGGCCAGTTAGCCCACTGTTCCTAGACCAGTTAGCCCACTGTTCCTAGACCAGTTAGCCCACTGTTCCTAGGCCAGTTAGCCCACTGTTCCTAGGCCAGTTAACCCACTGTTCCTAGGCCAGTTAACCCACTGTTCCTAGGCCAGTTAACCCACTGTTCCTAGGCCAGTTAACCCACTGTTCCTAGACCAGTTAACCCACTGTTCCTAGACCAGTTAACCCACTGTTCCTAGGCCAGTTAACCCACTGTTCCTAGGCCAGTTAACCCACTGTTCCTAGGCCAGTTAACCCACTGTTCCTAGGCCAGTTAACCCACTGTTCCTAGGCCAGTTAACCCACTGTTCCTAGGCCAGTTAGCCCACTGTTCCTAGGCCAGTTAACCCACTGTTCCTAGGCCAGTTAACCCACTGTTCCTAGACCAGTTAACCCACTGTTCCTAGGCCAGTTAACCCACTGTTCCTAGGCCAGTTAACCCACTGTTCCTAGACCAGTTAACCCACTGTTCCTAGGCCAGTTAACCCACTGTTCCTAGGCCAGTTAACCCACTGTTCCTAGGCCAGTTAACCCACTGTTCCTAGGCCAGTTAACCCACTGTTCCTAGGCCAGTTAACCCACTGTTCCTAGGCCAGTTAACCCACTGTTCCTAGGCCAGTTAACCCACTGTTCCTAGGCCAGTTAACCCACTGTTCCTAGGCCAGTTAACCCACTGTTCCTAGGCCAGTTAACCCACTGTTCCTAGGCCAGTTAGCCCACTGTTCCTAGGCCAGTTAGCCCACTGTTCCTAGGCCAGTTAACCCACTGTTCCTAGGCCAGTTAACCCACTGTTCCTAGGCCAGTTAACCCACTGTTCCTAGGCCAGTTAACCCACTGTTCCTAGACCAGTTAACCCACTGTTCCTAGACCAGTTAACCCACTGTTCCTAGGCCAGTTAACCCACTGTTCCTAGGCCAGTTAACCCACTGTTCCTAGGCCAGTTAACCCACTGTTCCTAGACCAGTTAACCCACTGTTCCTAGACCAGTTAACCCACTGTTCCTAGGCCAGTTAACCCACTGTTCCTAGGCCAGTTAACCCACTGTTCCTAGGCCAGTTAACCCACTGTTCCTAGGCCAGTTAACCCACTGTTCCTAGGCCAGTTAACCCACTGTTCCTAGACCAGTTAACCCACTGTTCCTAGACCAGTTAACCCACTGTTCCTAGGCCAGTTAACCCACTGTTCCTAGGCCAGTTAACCCACTGTTCCTAGGCCAGTTAACCCACTGTTCCTAGACCAGTTAACCCACTGTTCCTAGGCCAGTTAACCCACTGTTCCTAGGCCAGTTAACCCACTGTTCCTAGACCAGTTAACCCACTGTTCCTAGGCCAGTTAACCCACTGTTCCTAGGCCAGTTAACCCACTGTTCCTAGGCCAGTTAACCCACTGTTCCTAGGCCGTCATTGTAAATAAGAATTTGTTCTTAACCGACTTGCCGAGTTAAATAAAGGTTAAATACATAAAAAATAATAACATCTGTATAGTAAACAGTAACTTACTTATTATTACTACTAGTGATTATCATTCAAAATCGTACTGGTAGGGGTGATGGTATTTTTTACATGTATTTTATTTCACCTTTATTTAACCAGGTAGGCTAGTTGAGAACACCTTTATTTAACCAGGTAGGCTAGTTGAGAACACCTTTATTTAACCAGGTAGGCCAGTTGAGAACACCTTTATTTCACCAGGTAGGCTAGTTGAGAACACCTTTATTTAACCAGGTAGGCCAGTTGAGAACACCTTTATTTAACCAGGTAGGCTAGTTGAGAACAAGTTCTCATTTACAACTTCGACCTGGCCAAGATAAAGCATAGCAGTGTGAACAGACAACACAGAGTTACATATGGAGTAAACAATAAACAAGTCAATAACACAGAGTCTATATACATTGTGTGCAAAAGGCATGAGGAGGTAGGCGAATAATTACAATTTAGCAAATTAACACTGGAGTGATAAATGATCAGATGGTCATGTACAGGTATAGATATTGGTGTGCAAAAGAGCAGAAAAGTAAATAAATAAAAACAGTATGGGGATGAGGCAGGTAGATTGGGTGGGCTATTTACCGATGGACTATGTACAGCTGCGGCTATCGGTTTGCTGCTCAGATAGCAGATGTTTAAAGTTGGTGAGGGAGATAAGTCTCCAACTTCAACGAATTCGTTCCAGTCACAGGACGCAGAGAACTGGAAGGAAAGGCGGCCAAATGAGGTGTTGGCTTTAGGGATGATCAGTGAGCTACACCTGCTGGAGCGCGTGCTACGGGTGAGTGTTGCCATCATGACCAGTGAACGGAGATAAGGCGGAGCTTTACCTAGCATAGACTTGTAGATGACCTGGAGCCAGTGGGTCTGGCGACGAATATGTAGCGAGGGCCAGCCGACGAGAGCATATAGGTCGCAGTGGTGCGTAGTATAAGGTGCTTTAGTAACAAAGCGGATGGCACTGTGATAAACTGCATCCAGTTTGCTGAGTAGAGTATTGGAAGCCATTTTGTAGATGACATCGCCGAAGTCGAGGATCGGTAGGATAGTCAGTTTTACTAGGGTAAGCTTGGCGGCGTGAGTGAAGGAGGCTTTGTTGTGAAATAGAAAGCAGACTCTTGATTTGATTTTCGATTGGAGATGTTTGATATGAGTCTGGAAGGAGAGTTTACAGTCTAGCCAGACACCTAGGTACTTATAGGTGTCCACATATTCAAGGTCGGAACCATCCAGGTTGGTGATGCTAGTCGGGCGTGCGGGTGCAGGCAGCGAACGGTTGAAAAGCATGCATTTGGTTTTACTAGCGTTTAAGAGCAGTTGGAGGCCACGGAAGGAGTGTTGTATGGCTTTGAAGCTCGTTTGGAAGTTAGATAGCAGTGTCCATGGAAGGGCCAGAAGTATACAGAATGGTGTCGTCTGCGTAGAGGTGGATCAGGGAATCGCCCGCAGCAAGAGCAACATCATTGATATATACAGAGAAAAGAGTCGGCCCGAGAATTGGACCCTGTGGCACCCCCATAGAGACTGCCAGAGGACCGGACAACATGCCCTCCGATTTGACACACTGAACTCTGTCTGCAAAGTAGTTGGAGAAGCAGGCAAGGCAGTCATTACAAAATCCGAGGCTACTGAGTCCGCCGATAAGAATATGGTGATTGACAGAGTCGAAAGCCTTGGCCAGGTCGATGAAGACGGCTGCACAGTACTGTCTTTTATCGATGGCGGTTATGATATAATTTAGTACCTTTAGCGTGGCTGAGGTTCACCCGTGACCGGCTCGGAAACCAGATTGCACAGCGGAGAAGAACGGTGGGATTCGAGATGGTCAGTGATCTGTTTGTTGACTTGGCTTTCGAAGACCTTAGGGCAGGGCAGGATGAATGAATGAAGGTGCCTGGGGACATGCAGGGCCTGGTTTACCTCCACATCACCCACGGAACAGAGGAGGAGTAGGATGAGGGTGCGGCTAAAGGCTATCATGGTCCTTCTGTAGCTCAGTTGGTAGAGCATGGCGCTTGTAACGCCAGGGTAGTGGGTTCGATTCCCGGGACCACCCATACGTAGAATGTATGCACACATGACTGTAAGTCGCTTTGGATAAAAGCGTCTGCTAAATGGCATATATTACTATCAAAACGGGTGATGGTAGTACTGGTACTGGTATGGGTAGTAGGGGTGACTGTAGGTACTGGTATGGGTAGTAGGGGTGACTGTAGGTACTGGTATGGGTAGTAGGGGTGATGGTAGTACTGGTACGGGTAGTAGGGGTGACTGTAGTACTGGTATGGGTAGTACTGGTATGGGTGACTGTAGTACTGGTACAGGTAGTAGGGGTGATGGTAGTACTGGTAGTATGGGTGACGGTAGTACTGGTACTGGTATTAGGGGTGACTGTAGTACTGGTATGGGTAGAAGGGGTGATAGTAGTACTGGTACGGGTAGTAGGGGTGACGGTAGCACTGGTACGGGTAGTAGGGGTGACGGTAGTACTGGTACTGGTACTGGTAGTAGGGGTGACGGTAGTACTGGTATTAGGGTTGACTGTAGTACTGGTATGGGTAGTAGGGGTGACGGAAGCACTGGTACGGGTAGTAGGGGTGATGGTAGTACTGGTATGGGTAGTAGGGGTGACGGCAGTATGGTATGGGTAGTAGGGGTGACTGTAGTACTGGTACTGGTACGGGTAGTAGGGGTGACAGTAGTACTGGTAGGGGTAGTAGGGGTGACTGTAGTACTGGTAGTAGGGGTGACGGTAGTACTGGTATGGGTAGTAGGGATGATGGTAGTACTGGTACTGGTAGTAGGGGTGACGGTAGTACTGGTATGGGTAGTAGGGGTGACGGTAGTACTGGTACGGGTAGTAGGGGTGACGGTAGTACTGGTACGGGTAGATGGGGTGATGGTAAAGACATCAGTTAAGTGACGGTAGTAGTGGTACGGGAGGTAGGGGTGACTGTAGTACTGGTATGGGTAGTAGGGGTGAAGGTAGTACTGGTACGGGTAGTATGGGTGACTGTAGTACTGGTACTGGTAGTATGGGTGACTGTAGTACTGGTACTGGTAGTAGGGGTGACGGTAGTACTGGTACGGGTAGATGGGGTGATGGTAAAGACATCAGTTAAGTGACGGTAGTAGTGGTACGGGAGGTAGGGGTGACTGTAGTACTGGTACTGGTAGTAGGGGTGACGGTAGTAGTGGTACGGGAGGTAGGGGTGACTGTAGTACTGGTACTGGTAGTAGGGGTGAAGGTAGTACTGGTACGGGTAGTATGGGTGACTGTAGTACTGGTACTGGTAGTATGGGTGACTGTAGTACTGGTACTGGTAGTAGGGGTGACGGTAGTACTGGTATGGGTAGTAGGGGTGACGGTAGTACTGGTATGGGTAGTAGGGGTGACGGTAGTACTGGTACGGGTAGTAGGGGTGACTGTAGTACTGGTATGGGTAGTACTGGTATGGGTGACTGTAGTACTGGTACTGGAAGTAGGGGTGATGGTAGTACTGGTAGTATGGGTGACTGTAGTACTGGTACAGGTAGTAGGGGTGATGGTAGTACTGGTAGTATGGGTGACGGTAGTACTGGTACTGGTATTAGGGGTGACTGTAGTACTGGTACGGATAGATGGGGTGATGGTAAAGACATCAGTTAAGTGACGGTAGTAGTGGTACGGGAGGTAGGGGTGACTGTAGTACTGGTATGGGTAGTAGGGGTGACTGTAGTACTGGTACGGATAGATGGGGTGATGGTAAAGACATCAGTTAAGTGACGGTAGTAGTGGTAGGTAGGGGTGACTGTAGTACTGGTATGGGTAGTAGGGGTGACGGTGGTACTGGTATGGGTAGTAGGGGTGACGGTAGTACTGGTACTGGTAGTAGGGGTGACTGTAGTACTGGTATGGGTAGTAGGGGTGACTGTAGTACTGGTATGGGTAGTAGGGGTGACTGTAGTACTGGTACGGATAGATGGGGTGATGGTAAAGACATCAGTTAAGTGACGGTAGTAGTGGTACGGGAGGTAGGGGTGACTGTAGTACTGGTATGGGTAGTAGGGGTGACGGTAGTAGTGGTACGGGAGGTAGGGGTGACTGTAGTACTGGTATGGGTAGTAGGGGTGACGGTAGTACTGGTACGGGTAGTAGGGGTGACGGTAGTACTGGTATGGGTAGTAGGGGTGACGGTAGTACTGGTACGGGTAGTAGGGGTGACGGTAGTACTGGTACGGGTAGTAGGGGTGACGGTAGTACTGGTATGGGTAGTAGGGGTGACGGTAGTACTGGTACTGGTATTAGGGGTGACTGTAGTACTGGTATGGGTAGTAGGGGTGACTGTAGTACTGGTACGGATAGATGGGGTGATGGTAAAGACATCAGTTAAGTGACGGTAGTAGTGGTACGGGAGGTAGGGGTGACTGTAGTACTGGTATGGGTAGTAGGGGTGACGGTAGTACTGGTACGGGTAGTAGGGGTGACGGTAGTACTGGTACGGGTAGTAGGGGTGATGGTAGTACTGGTATGGGTAGTAGGGGTGACTGTAGTACTGGTACAGGTAGTAGGGGTGACGGTAGTACTGGTATGGGTAGTAGGGGTGACGGTAGTACTGGTACTGGTATTAGGGGTGACTGTAGTACTGGTATGGGTAGTAGGGGTGACTGTAGTACTGGTACGGATAGATGGGGTGATGGTAAAGACATCAGTTAAGTGACGGTAGTAGTGGTACGGGAGGTAGGGGTGACTGTAGTACTGGTATGGGTAGTAGGGGTGACGGTAGTAGTGGTACGGGAGGTAGGGGTGACTGTAGTACTGGTATGGGTAGTAGGGGTGACTGTAGTACTGGTACGGGTAGTAGGGGTGACGGTAGTACTGGTATGGGTAGTAGGGGTGACGGTAGTACTGGTACTGGTAGTAGGGGTGACGGTAGTACTGGTATGGGTAGTAGGGGTGACGGTAGTACTGGTATGGGTAGTAGGGGTGACGGTAGTACTGGTATGGGTAGTAGGGGTGACGGTAGTACTGGTAGGGGTGACGGTAGTACTGGTATGGGTAGTAGGGGTGACGGTAGTACTGGTACTGGTAGTAGGGGTGACGGTAGTACTGGTATGGGTAGTAGGGGTGACGGTAGTACTGGTATGGGTAGTACTGGTATGGGTAGTAGGGGTGACGGTAGTACTGGTATGGGTAGTAGGGGTGACGGTAGTACTGGTATGGGTAGTAGGGGTGACGGTAGTACTGGTATGGGTAGTAGGGGTGACGGTAGTACTGGTATGGGTAGTAGGGGTGACGGTAGTACTAATATGGGTAGTAAGGGTGACGGTAGTACTGGTATGGGTAGTAGGGGTGACAGTAGTACTGGTATGGGTAGTAGGGGTGACAGTAGTACTGGTATGGGTAGTAGGGGTGATGGAGGTGGTAGTAATGATGGTGACGGTAGTGAAAGTGATGATGATGACGGTAGTAATGATGATGACGGTAGTGATAGTAATTATGATGGAGGTGGTAGTAATGATGATGGTAGTAATGATGATGGTAGTGAAAGTAATGATGGTAGTGATAGTAATGATGATGATGGTAGTGATAGTAATGATGATGACGGTAGTGATAGTAATGATGATGACGGTAGTGATAGTACTGATGATGACGGTAGTGATAGTGCTGATGGTAGTTATAGTAATGATGACGATGGTAGTGGTGATGATGACGGTAGTGATAGTAATGATGATGATGGTAGTGGTAGTAATGATGATGATGGTAGTGGTAGTAATGATGATGACGGTAGTGATAGTACTGATGGTAGTTATAGTAATGATGATGATGGTAGTGGTGATGATGACGGTAGTGATAGTACTGATGGTAGTGATAGTAATGATGATGATGGTAGTGGAAGTAATGATGATGACGGTAGTGATAGTAATGATGATGATGGTAGTGGTGATGATGACCATAGTGATAGTACTGATGGTAGTGATAGTAATGATGATGATGGTAGTGGTGATGATGACGGTAGTGATAGTACTGATGATGCTGGTAGTGGTGATGATGACGGTAGTGATAGTACTGATGGTAGTGATGATGATGGTAGTGGTAGTAATGATGGTAGTGATAGTAATGATGATGATGGTAGTGGTGATGATGACGGTAGTGATAGTACTGATGGTAGTGATAGTAATGTTGATGATGGTAGTGGTGTTGATGACGGTAGTGATAGTACTGATGGTAGTGATAGTAATGATGATGACGGTAGTGATAGTACTGATGGTAGTGGTAGTAATGATGATGACGGTAGTGATAGTACTGATGGTAGTGATAGTAATGAAGATGACGGTAGTGGTAGTAATGATGATGACGGTAGTGATAGTACTGATGGTAGTGATAGTAATGATGATGCCAGTAGTGATAGTAATGATGACAGTAGTGATAGTAATGATGATGATGATGGTAGTGGTAGTAATAATGATGACGGTAGTGATAGTAATGATGACAGTAGTGATAGTAATGATGACAGTAGTGATAGTAATGATGATGCCGGTAGTGATAGTAATGATGACGGTAGTGATAGTAATGATGACGGTAGTGATAGTAATGATGATGGTAGTGATAGTAATAATGATGCCGGTAGTGATAGTAATGATGATGACTGTAGTGATAGTAATGGTGATGACGGTAGTGATAGTAATGATGGTGCCGGTAGTGATAGTAATGATGGTGCCGGTAGTGATAGTAATGATGATGACGGTAGTGATAGTAATGATGATGACGGTAGTGGTAGTAATGATGATGACGGTAGTGGTAGTAATGATGATGATGGTAGTGATAGTAATGATGATGCCGGTAGTGATAGTAATGATGACGGTAGTGATAGTAATGATGACGGTAGTGATAGTAATGATGATGACGGTAGTGATAGTAATAATGATGACGGTAGTGATAGTAATGATGACGTAGTGATAGTAATGATGATGCGGTAGTGATAGTAATGATGATGGCGGTAGTGATAGTAATGATGATGCGGTAGTGATAGTAATGATGATGACGGTAGTGATAGTAATAATGATGACGGTAGTGATAGTAATGATGCCGGTAGTGATAGTAATGATGATGACGGTAGTGATAGTAATAATGATGACGGTAGTGATAGTAATGATGCCGGTAGTGATAGTAATGATGATGACGGTAGTGATAGTAATAATGATGACGGTAGTGATAGTAATGATGATGACGGTAGTGGTAGTAATGATGATGACGGTAGTGGTAGTAATGATGATGACGGTAGTGATAGTAATGATGATGCCGTAGTGATAGTAATGATGATGCCGGTAGTGACAGTAATAATGATGACGGTAGTGATAGTAATGATGGTAGTGATAGTAATGATGATGATGGTAGTGATAGTAATGATGATGATGCCGGTAGTGATAGTAATGATGATGATGCGGTAGTGATAATAATGATGATGATGCCGTAGTGATAGTAATAATGATGATGGTAGTGATAGTAATGATGATGAGCGGTAGTGATAGTAATGATGATGATGGTAGTGATAGTAATGATGATGATGGCAGTGATAATAATGAGCGACAGTAGTGGTAGTAATGATGACGGTAGTGATAGTAATGATGATGACGGTAGTGACAGTAATAATGATGACGGTAGTGATAGTAATGATGATGCCGGTAGTGATAGTAATGATGATGCCGGTAGTGATAGTAATGATGATGCCGGTAGTGATAGTAATGATGATGCCGGTAGTGATAGTAATGATGATGACGGTAGTGATAGTAATGATGATGACGTAGTGATAGTAATGATGATGACGGTAGTGATGGTAATGATGATGACGGTAGTGATGGTAATGATGATGACGGTAGTGATGGTAATGATGATGACGGTAGTGATGGTAATGATGATGACGGTAGTGATGGTAATGATGATGACGGTAGTGATGGTAATGATGATGACGGTAGTGATAGTAATGATGACTGTAGTGATGGTAATGATGATGACGGTAGTGATAGTAATGATGATGACGGTAGTGATGGTAATGATGATGACGGTAGTGATGGTAATGATGACGGTAGTGATAGTAATGATGATGACGGTAGTGATAGTAATGATGATGACGGTAGTGATAGTAATGATGATGACGGTAGTGATAGTAATGATGATGACGGTAGTGATGGTAATGATGATGACGGTAGTGATGGTAATGATGACGGTAGTGATGGTAATGATGATGACGGTAGTGATAGTAATGATGATGACAGTAGTGATAGTAATGATGATGACGGTAGTGATAGTAATGATGATGACGGTAGTGATAGTAATGATGATGACGGTAGTGATAGTAATGATGATGACGGTAGTGATAGTAATGATGATGACGGTAGTGATAGTAATGATGATGACGGTAGTGATAGTAATGATGATGACGGTAGTGATAGTAATGATGATGACGGTAGTGATGGTAATGATGATGACGGTAGTGATGGTAATGATGATGGTAGTGATGGTAATGATGATGGCGGTAGTGATAGTAATGATGATGAGTGATAGTAATGCTGACGTAGTGATAGTAATGATGATGGTAGTGATAGTAATGATGATGACGGTAGTGATGGTAATGATGATGACGGTAGTGATAGTAATGATGAAGGTAGTGATAGTAATGATGACGGTAGTGGTAGTAATGATGATGGCGGTAGTGATAGTAATGATGATGACGGTAGTGATGGTAATGATGATGGTAGTGATGGTAATGATGATGGTAGTGATAGTAATGATGATGACGGTAGTGATGGTAATGATGATGACGGTAGTGATAGTAATGATGATGGTAGTGGTAGTAATGATGACGGTAGTGATAGTAATGATGATGGTAGTGATAGTAATGATGATGGTAGTGATAGTAATGATGATGATGGTAGTGATAGTAATGATGGTAGTGATAGTAATGATGGTAGTGATAGTAATGATGATGATGGTAGTGATAGTAATGATGATGATGGTAGTGATAGTAATGATGATGATGGTAGTGATAGTAATGATGATGATGGTAGTGATAGTAATGATGATGGTAGTGATAGTAATGATGATGACGGTAGTGATAGTAATGATGATGACGGTAGTGATAGTAATGATGATGACGGTAGTGATAGTAATGATGATGACGTAGTGATAGTAATGATGATGACGGTAGTGATAGTAATGATGATGACGGTAGTGGTAGTAATGATGATGATGGTAGTGATAGTAATGATGATGACGGTAGTGATAGTAATGATGATGACGGTAGTGGTAGTAATGATGATGACGGTAGTGGTAGTAATGATGATGACGGTAGTGGTAGTAATGATGATGACGGTAGTGGTAGTAATGATGATGACGGTAGTGGTAGTAATGATGACGGTAGTGATAGTAATGATGATGACGGTAGTGGTAGTAATGATGATGACGGTAGTGGTAGTAATGATGACGGTAGTGATAGTAATGATGACGGTAGTGATAGTAATGATGACGGTAGTGATAGTAATGATGACGGTAGTGATAGTAATGATGACGGTAGTGGTAGTAATGATGACGGTAGTGGTAGTAATGATGGTGACCATAGTGAGTAATGATGGTAGTAATGATGGTAGTGATGATAATGGTGGTGGTAATGATGATGGTAGTTGTCGTACTGATGTAATGGTTAGTTATATTTTAATGGTTAGCCTTTTATATGCATTATATTGGGGCGGCAGTGATAGTAATGATGCCGGTAGTGATAGTAATGATGATGACGGTAGTGATAGTAATGATGATGACCGGTAGTGGTAGTAATGATGATGACGGTAGTGATAGTAATGATGATGCCGGTAGTGATAGTAATGATGATGCCGGTAGTGACAGTAATGATGATGCCGGTAGTGATAGTAATGATGGTAGTGAAGGTAATGATGATGATGCCGGTAGTGATAGTAATGATGATGATGCCGGTAGTGATAGTAATAATGATGACGGTAGTGATAGTAATGATGATGACGGTAGTGATAGTAATGATGATGATGGTAGTGATAGTAATGATGATGATGGCAGTGATAATAATGACGACAGTAGTGGTAGTAATGATGATGGTAGTGATAGTAATGATGATGACGGTAGTGACAGTAATAATGATGCCGGTAGTGATAGTAATGATGATGCCGGTAGTGATAGTAATGATGATGCGGTAGTGATAGTAATGATGATGCCGGTAGTGATAGTAATGATGATGACGGTAGTGATGGTAATGATGATGACGGTAGTGATGGTAATGATGATGACGGTAGTGATGGTAATGATGATGACGGTAGTGATGGTAATGATGATGATGTAGTGATGGTAATGATGATGACGGTAGTGATGGTAATGATGATGACGGTAGTGATGGTAATGATGATGACGGTAGTGATAGTAATGATGACTGTAGTGATGATGACGGTAGTGATAGTAATGATGATGACGGTAGTGATGGTAATGATGATGACGGTAGTGATGGTAATGATGATGACGGTAGTGATGATGACGGTAGTGATAGTAATGATGATGACGGTAGTGATAGTAATGATGATGAGGTAGTGATGGTAATGATGATGACGGTAGTGATGGTAATGATGATGGCGTAGTGATGGTAATGATGATGGTAGTGATAGTAATGATGATGGCGGTAGTGATAGTAATGATGATGGCGGTAGTGATAGTAATGATGATGGCGGTAGTGATAGTAATGATGATGGCGGTAGTGATAGTAATGATGATGGCGGTAGTGGTAGTAATGATGACGGTAGTGATAGTAATGATGACGGTAGTGATAGTAATGATGACGGTAGTGATAGTAATGATGACGGTAGTGGTAGTAATGATGACGGTAGTGATAGTAATGATGACGGTAGTGGTAGTAATGATGATGGTAGTGATAGTAATGATGATGATGATGGTAGTGATAGTAATGATGATGCCGGTAGTGATAGTAATGATGATGACGGTAGTGATAGTAATGATGATGATGTAGTGATAGTAATGATGATGACGGTAGTGATAGTAATGATGATGACGGTAGTGATAGTAATGATGATGACGGTAGTGATAGTAATGATGATGACGGTAGTGATAGTAATAATGATGACGGTAGTGATAGTAATGATGCCGGTAGTGATAGTAATGATGATGACGGTAGTGATAGTAATAATGATGACGGTAGTGATAGTAATGATGCCGGTAGTGATAGTAATAATGATGACGGTAGTGATAGTAATAATGATGACGGTAGTGATAGTAATGATGATGACGGTAGTGATAGTAATGATGATGACGGTAGTGGTAGTAATGATGATGACGGTAGTGGTAGTAATGATGATGCCGGTAGTGACAGTAATAATGATGCCGGTAGTGACAGTAATAATGATGACGGTAGTGATAGTAATGATGGTAGTGATAGTAATGATGATGATGCCGGTAGTGATAGTAATGATGATGATGCCGGTAGTGATAGTAATGATGATGATGCCGGTAGTGATAATAATGATGATGATGCCGGTAGTGATAGTAATGATGATGACGGTAGTGATAGTAATGATGATGACGGTAGTGATAGTAATGATGATGATGGCAGTGATAATAATGACGACAGTAGTGGTAGTAATGATGACGGTAGTGATAGTAATAATGATGACGGTAGTGACAGTATTAATGATGCGGTAGTGATAGTAATGATGATGCCGGTAGTGATAGTAATAATGATGATGACGGTAGTGATAGTAATGATGATGACGGTAGTGGTAGTAATGATGATGACGGTAGTGGTAGTAATAATGATGACGGTAGTGATAGTAATGATGATGACGGTAGTGGTAGTAATGATGATGACGGTAGTGGTAGTAATGATGATGACGGTAGTGATAGTAATGATGATGCGGTAGTGATAGTAATGATGATGCCGGTAGTGACAGTAATAATGATGACGGTAGTGATAGTAATGATGGTAGTGATAGTAATGATGATGATGCCGGTAGTGATAGTAATGATGATGATGCCGGTAGTGATAGTAATGATGATGATGCGGTAGTGATAATAATGATGATGATGCCGGTAGTGATAGTAATAATGATGATGGTAGTGATAGTAATGATGATGACGGTAGTGATAGTAATGATGATGATGGTAGTGATAGTAATGATGATGATGGCAGTGATAATAATGATGACAGTAGTGGTAGTAATGATGACGGTAGTGATAGTAATGATGATGACGGTAGTGACAGTATTAATGATGCCGGTAGTGATAGTAATGATGATGCGGTAGTGATAGTAATGATGATGCCGGTAGTGATAGTAATGATGATGCCGGTAGTGATAGTAATGATGATGCCGGTAGTGATAGTAATGATGATGCCGGTAGTGATAGTAATGATGATGCCGGTAGTGATAGTAATGATGATGACGGTAGTGATAGTAATGATGATGACGGTAGTGATAGTAATGATGATGACGGTAGTGATAGTAATGATGATGACGGTAGTGATAGTAATGATGATGACGGTAGTGATAGTAATGATGATGACGGTAGTGATGGTAATGATGATGACGGTAGTGATGGTAATGATGACGGTAGTGATGGTGATGATGACGGTAGTGATGTAATGATGATGACGGTAGTGATAGTAATGATGATGACGGTAGTGATAGTAATGATGATGACGGTAGTGATAGTAATGATGATGACGGTAGTGATGGTAATGATGATGACGGTAGTGATGGTAATGATGATGACGGTAGTGATGGTAATGATGATGACGGTAGTGATAGTAATGATGATGGCGGTAGTGATAGTAATGATGATGGCGGTAGTGATAGTAATGCTGACGGTAGTGATAGTAATGATGACGGTAGTGATAGTAATGATGATGGTAGTGATAGTAATGATGATGACGGTAGTGATAGTAATGATGATGACGGTAGTGATAGTAATGATGATGACGGTAGTGATAGTAATGATGATGACGGTAGTGATAGTAATGATGACGGTAGTGATAGTAATGATGACGGTAGTGGTAGTAATGATGACGGTAGTGATAGTAATGATGATGGTAGTGATAGTAATGATGATGACGGTAGTGATGGTAATGATGATGACGGTAGTGATAGTAATGATGATGACGGTAGTGATAGTAATGATGATGACAGTAGTGATAGTAATGATGATGACGGTAGTGATGGTAATGATGACGGTAGTGATAGTAATGATGATGGCGGTAGTGATAGTAATGATGATGGCGGTAGTGATAGTAATGATGATGACGGTAGTGATAGTAATGATGATGGCGGTAGTGATAGTAATGCTGACGGTAGTGATAGTAATGTGACGAGTAGTGATAGTAATGCTGACGGTAGTGATAGTAATGATGACGGTAGTGATAGTAATGATGACGGTAGTGATAGTAATGATGATGGTAGTGATAGTAATGATGATGACGGTAGTGATAGTAATGATGATGACGGTAGTGATGGTAATGATGATGACGGTAGTGATAGTAATGATGATGGTAGTGATAGTAATGATGACAGTAGTGGTAGTAATGATGACGGTAGTGATAGTAATGATGATGGTAGTGATAGTAATGATGATGACGGTAGTGATGGTAATGATGATGGTAGTGATAGTAATGATGATGACGGTAGTGATGGTAATGATGATGACGGTAGTGATAGTAATGATGATGGTAGTGATAGTAATGATGATGGTAGTGGTAGTAATGATGACGGTAGTGATAGTAATGATGATGGCGGTAGTGATAGTAATGATGATGGCGGTAGTGATAGTAATGATGATGGTAGTGATAGTAATGATGATGGTAGTGATAGTAATGATGATGGTAGTGATAGTAATGATGATGATGGTAGTGATAGTAATGATGATGATAGTGATAGTAATGATGATGGTAGTGATAGTAATGATGACGGTAGTGATAGTAATGATGATGGTAGTGATAGTAATGATGACGGTAGTGGTAGTAATGATGACGGTAGTGATAGTAATGATGATGACGGTAGTGATAGTAATGATGATGATGGTAGTGGTAGTAATGATGATGGTAGTGGTAGTAATGATGACGGTAGTGATAGTAATGATGATGATGGTAGTGATAGTAATGATGATGACGGTAGTGATAGTAATGATGACGGTAGTGATAGTAATGATGACGGTAGTGATAGTAATGATGACGGTAGTGATAGTAATGATGATGACGGTAGTGATAGTAATGATGATGGTAGTGATAGTAATGATGATGATGGTAGTGATAGTAATGATGACGGTAGTGATAGTAATGATGATGGTAGTGGTAGTAATGATGACGGTAGTGGTAGTAATGATGGTGGTAGTGGTAGTGGTCCTTCTGTAGCTCAGTTGGTAGAGCATGGCGCTTGTAACGCCAGGGTAGTGGGTTCAATTCCCGGGACCACCCATACGTAGAATGTATGCACACATGACTGTAAGTCGCTTTGGATAAAAGCGTCTGCTAAATGGCATATATTATTATTATTATTATATTATGGTGACCATAGTGAGTAATGATGGTAGTAATGATGGTAGTGATGATAATGGTGGTGGTAATGATGATGGTAGTTGTCGTACTGATGTAATGGTTAGTTATATTTTAATGGTTAGCCTTTTATATGCATTATATTGGGGCGGCAGTGATAGTAATGATGCCGGTAGTGATAGTAATGATGATGACGGTAGTGATAGTAATGATGATGACGGTAGTGGTAGTAATGATGATGACGGTAGTGGTAGTAATGATGATGACGGTAGTGATAGTAATGATGATGCCGGTAGTGATAGTAATGATGATGCCGGTAGTGACAGTAATAATGATGACGGTAGTGATAGTAATGATGGTAGTGATAGTAATGATGATGATGCCGGTAGTGATAGTAATGATGATGATGCCGGTAGTGATAGTAATGATGATGACGGTAGTGATAGTAATGATGATGACGGTAGTGATAGTAATGATGATGATGGTAGTGATAGTAATGATGATGATGGCAGTGATAATAATGACGACAGTAGTGGTAGTAATGATGACGGTAGTGATAGTAATAATGATGACGGTAGTGATGGTAATGATGATGACGGTAGTGATGGTAATGATGATGACGGTAGTGATGGTAATGATGATGACGGTAGTGATAGTAATGATGATGGCGGTAGTGATAGTAATGATGATGGCGGTAGTGATAGTAATGATGATGGTAGTGATAGTAATGATGATGCCGGTAGTGACAGTAATAATGATGACGGTAGTGATAGTAATGCCGGTAGTGATAGTAATGATGATGATGCGGTAGTGATAGTAATGATGATGATGCCGGTAGTGATAGTAATGATGATGACGGTAGTGATAGTAATGATGATGACGGTAGTGATAGTAATGATGATGATGGTAGTGATAGTAATGATGATGATGGCAGTGATAATAATGACGACAGTAGTGGTAGTAATGATGACGGTAGTGATAGTAATGATGATGACGGTAGTGACAGTAATAATGATGCCGGTAGTGATAGTAATGATGATGCCGGTAGTGATAGTAATGATGATGCCGGTAGTGATGGTAATGATGATGCCGGTAGTGATGGTAATGATGATGACGGTAGTGATGGTAATGATGATGACGGTAGTGATGGTAATGATGATGACGGTAGTGATGGTAATGATGATGACGGTAGTGATGGTAATGATGATGACGGTAGTGATGGTAATGATGATGACGGTAGTGATGGTAATGATGATGACGGTAGTGATAGTAATGATGACTGTAGTGATGGTAATGATGATGACGGTAGTGATAGTAATGATGATGACGGTAGTGATGGTAATGATGATGACGGTAGTGATAGTAATGATGATGACGGTAGTGATGGTAATGATGATGACGGTAGTGATGGTAATGATGACGGTAGTGATAGTAATGATGATGGCGGTAGTGATAGTAATGATGATGGCGGTAGTGATAGTAATGATGACGGTAGTGGTAGTAATGATGACGGTAGTGGTAGTAATGATGATGGTAGTGATAGTAATGATGATGGTAGTGATAGTAATGATGACGGTAGTGGTAGTAATGATGACGGTAGTGATAGTAATGATGATGACGGTAGTGATGGTAATGATGATGACGGTAGTGATAGTAATGATGATGGCGGTAGTGATAGTAATGATGATGATGGTAGTGGTAGTAATGATGACGGTAGTGATAGTAATGATGATGGCGGTAGTGATAGTAATGATGATGATGGTGATAGTAATGATGATGACGGTAGTGATAGTAATGATGACGGTAGTGATAGTAATGATGACGGTAGTGATAGTAATGATGATGGTAGTGATAGTAATGATGACGGTAGTGATAGTAATGATGACGGTAGTGATAGTAATGATGACGGTAGTGGTAGTAATGATGACGGTAGTGATAGTAATGATGATGACGGTAGTGATAGTAATGATGACGGTAGTGGTAGTAATGATGACGGTAGTGATAGTAATGATGATGACGGTAGTGATAGTAATGATGATGATGGTAGTGGTAGTAATGATGATGGTAGTGGTAGTAATGATGACGGTAGTGATAGTAATGATGATGATGGTAGTGATAGTAATGATGATGACGGTAGTGGTAGTAATGATGATGACGGTAGTGGTAGTAATGATGATGACGGTAGTGATAGTAATGATGACGGTAGTGATAGTAATGATGACGGTAGTGATAGTAATGATGACGGTAGTGATAGTAATGATGACGGTAGTGGTAGTAATGATGGTGACCATAGTGAGTAATGATGGTAGTAATGATGGTAGTGATGATAATGGTGGTGGTAATGATGATGGTAGTTGTCGTACTGATGTAATGGTTAGTTATATTTTAATGGTTAGCCTTTTATATGCATTATATTGGGGCGGCAGGTAGCCTAGTGGTTAGAGCGTTGGACTAGCAACCGGAAGGTTGCAAGATTGAATTCCCGCGCTGACAATGTACAAATCTGTCGTTCTGCCCCTGAACAGGCAAATTCCCTGAACAGACAAATTCTTACTTTCAATGATGGCCTAGGAACAGTGGGTTAACTACCCACTGTTCCTAGGCCATCATTGAAAGTAAGAATTTGTTCCTAACGGACTTGCCTAGTTAAATAAAAAAAATATAAAAAATATTTCTACTATTGACTGTTACAATTGTATTGTATTTATTTATTTAACTTAATTCCTTTTTATATTATTATTTTTCATTATTTTAATACAATGTATATTGTATACATTGTTGCTATGGCAATAATGACAATGTTTTTCATGCCAATAAAGCAGCTTGAAATTGAGTGCCTGCCAAGGAACGAGCAGGATAGAGGGTACCTACAGGTAGCTGTGTGAAGGCCTGTGGCAGGATAGAGGGTACCTACAGGTAGCTGTGTGAAGGCCTGTGGCAGGATAGAGGGTACCTACAGGTAGCTGTGTGAAGGCCTGTGGCAGGATAGAGGGTACCTACAGGTAGCTGTGTGAAGGCCTGTGGCAGGATAGAGGAGAGGGTGTCACAGGCGCTGGTCTGTAGAGTAGGATGCTGATGACTCTGAAGAGCTCCGTTCAGCGGACCACTCAATACATCCACCCAGAACTGGACCACCTGCAGCACACACGCAATTAGACACGTGCCTTGGCAGACACGTTAGACAGACAGACAGTTTAGAACGACAGACAGTTTAGACAGCTTAGACAGACAGGCTAGACAGACAGACAGGCTAGACAGGCAGACAGGCTAGACAGGCAGACAGGCTAGACAGGTAGACAGGCTAGACAGGCAGACAGGCTAGACAGGCAGACAGACAGGCTAGACAGGCAGACAGACAGGCTAGACAGGCAGACAGACAGGCTAGACAGGCAGACAGGCTAGACAGGCAGACAGGTTAGCCAGACAGTTGTCCACATACTTTTGCTCATGCATGTGGTAGTGTGTAATAATGTATTATTCTATTGTATGTGATTGGACAGGCAGCAGCTACTCTTCCTGGGGTTTATTATGGATCCCCATTAGTTCCTGCCAAGGCAGCAGCTACTCTTCCTGGGGTTTATTATGGATCCCCATTAGTTCCTGCCAAGGCAGCAGCTACTCTTCCTGGGGTTTATTATGGATCCCCATTAGTTCCTGCCAAGGCAGCAGCTACTCTTCCTGGGGTCCAAACACATACAACATAATACATTATTACTCTACCATAACATACATACTGCATCACCAAAAGTATATGGACAACTTCTCGTTGAACATCTCATTCCAAAATCATGGCCATTAACATGGAGTTGGTCCCTCCCCCCCTCTGCTACTGTAACATCCTCCACTCTTCAGGGAAGGCTTTCCACTAGATGTTGGAACATTGCTGCTATAACAGCCTCAACTCTTTAGGGAAGGCTTTCCACTAGATGTTGGAACATTGCTGCTATAACAGCCTCCACTCTTCTGGGAAGGCTTTCCACTAGATGTTGGTACATTGCTGCTATAACAGCCTGCACTCTTCTGGGAAGGCTTTCCACTAGATGTTGGAACATTGCTGCTATAACAGCCTCCACTCTTCTGGGAAGACTTTCTACTAGATGTTGGAACATTGCTGCTATAACAGCCTCAACTCTTTAGGGAAGGCTTTCCACTAGATGTTGGAACATTGCTGCTATAACAGCCTCCACTCTTCTGGGAAGGCTTTCCACTAGATGTAGGAACATTGCTGCTATAACAGCCTCCACTCTTCTGGGAATGCTTTCCACTAGATGTTGGAACATTGCTGCTATAACAGCCTCAACTCTTCTGGGAAGACTTTCTACTAGATGTTGGAACATTGCTGCTATAACAGCCTCCACTCTTCTGGGAAGGCTTTCCACTATATGTTGGAACATTGCTGCAGGGACTTCCATTCAGCCATGAGAGCATTAGTGAGGTCGGTCACTGATGTTGGGCGATTAGTCCTGGCTCGCAGTCAGCTTTCCAATTCATCCCAAAAGTGTTCGATGAGGTTGAGGTCAGGGCTCTGTGCAGGCCAGTCAAGTTCTTCCACAACGATCTCGACAAAACAATGTATAGACCTCACTTTGTGCACGGGGGCATTGTCATGCTGAAACAGGAACAGGCCTTCCCCATACTGTGGAAGCAGAGAATCATCTGGAATGTTATTGTATGCTGTAGCCTTAAGATTTTCCTTCCCTTGAACGAAGGGGCCTAGCCCGAACCATGAAAAACAGCCAATGTTTCCCATTCCTCCCCCACCAAACTTTACAGTTGGCACTATGCCAAGCGTGATTCATCACTCCACAGATCTTGTTTCCACTGCTCCAGAGTCCAATAGCAGTGAGTTTTACACCACTCCAGCCAACGCTTGGCATGGTGATCTTAGGCTTGTGTGGGGCTGCTCGACCATGGAAACCCATTTCAAGAAGCACCCGATGAAGTCTAACACAGCCCCCACAATCTTTTAAAAATGTTTTTCTCTCAGCCAATCATCAGTCATCTGTGTAAGTGCTGTGCTTGTTGAGTGTCCTTCCCTATAAGGGTGCTGAAAGTCTGTTGTCAATGTGGTTAATGTGAAATAGCTGGCTGATTGGTCAGCTATTTGAGCCAGTAAAAGATGCTTTGCTATTCTTGGGTAGTAAAATGACTTGCTTTTCGTCCAGACCTGAGGGAACAGACAGACAGTTGTGGCAGAGGGCCAGACAGAGGTGTACCTGTGAGATGGGGACCCTGCAGCTCTCTGACTGGCTGTTGTCTGGTCTGTACTGTTGGATGATACCTGTCCCCAACTCCTCTAGTAACTACGGAGAGAGATGTTATGTTTGTCTCGTTATTCCGCATTATTCAATAAATTAAACAAACTGCACATTGATGAGTGTGTGTCACCTTGGCTCCGTGTAGTTGAATGGAGGGGTCTGTCTCTCGGAGGCAACGTGCGCTCACCTGCCCCAGCTCACAGAGACACGCCTGGCACAGAGGGAAGTAACCACGCACCAGGTGGGCTAGCACCTAACAGTCACACACACAGGTTTCCATTAGCCGGTAAATGCATGCTTTCGGGCCGTTCTCAAAAATATGAAAAGCCAATCAAATAAAATTGTCCCAAGAAATAATACAAAATAATACTTTTTATTCAGTGGTTGTGCTCTAACTTCCAAGGTTAATATTCGTCACAGATAATACATTATCAAGCTGCTGGGACATTACTGTCAGTTTGTATTCTAATCACAGCCCCGACTGTCAGTTTGTATTCTAATCACAGCCCCAACTGTCAGTTTGTATTCTAAATCACAGCCCCAACTGTCAGTTTGTATTCTAAATCACAGCCCCAACTGTCAGTTTGTATTCTAAATCACAGCCCCGACTGTCAGTTTGTATTCTAAATCACAGCCCCAACTGTCAGTTTGTATTCTAAATCACAGCCCCAACTGTCAGTTTGTATTCTAATCACAGCCCCGACTGTCAGTTTGTATTCTAATCACAGCCCCGACTGTCAGTTTGTATTCTAATCACAGCCCCGACTGTCAGTTTGTATTCTAATCACAGCCCCGACTGTCAGTTTGTATTCTAATCACAGCCCCGACTGTCAGTTTGTATTCTAATCACAGCCCCGACTGTCAGTTTGTATTCTAATCACAGCCCCGACTGTCAGTTTGTATTCTAATCACAGCCCCGACTGTCAGTTTGTATTCTAATCACAGCCCCGACTGTCAGTTTGTATTCTAGTCACAGCCCCGACTGTCAGTTTGTATTCTAAATCACAGCCCCGACTGTCAGTTTGTATTCTAAATCACAGCCCCGACTGTCAGTTTGTATTCTAAATCACAGCCCCGACTGTCAGTTTGTATTCTAGTCACAGCCCCGACTGTCAGTTTGTATTCTAAATCACAGCCCCAACTGTCAGTTTGTATTCTGATCACAGCCCCGACTGTCAGTTTGTATTCTAAATCACAGCCCCGTCTGTCAGTTTGTATTCTAAATCACAGCCCCAACTGTCAGTTTGTATTCTAATCACAGCCCCGACTGTCAGTTTGTATTCTAGTCACAGCCCCGACTGTCAGTTTGTATTCTAAATCACAGCCCCGACTGTCAGTTTGTATTCTAAATCACAGCCCCGACTGTCAGTTTGTATTCTAAATCACAGCCCCGACTGTCAGTTTGTATTCTAGTCACAGCCCCGACTGTCAGTTTGTATTCTAAATCACAGCCCCAACTGTCAGTTTGTATTCTGATCACAGCCCCGACTGTCAGTTTGTATTCTAAATCACAGCCCCGTCTGTCAGTTTGTATTCTAATCACAGCCCCGACTGTCAGTTTGTATTCTAATCACAGCCCCGACTGTCAGTTTGTATTCTAATCACAGCCCCGTCTGTCAGTTTGTATTCTAATCACAGCCCCGACTGTCAGTTTGTATTCTAATCACAGCCCCGACTGTCAGTTTGTATTCTAAATCACAGCCCCGACTGTCAGTTTGTATTCTAATCACAGCCCCGACTGTCAGTTTGTATTCTAAATCACAGTCCCGACTGTCAGTTTGTATTCTAGTCACAGCCCCGACTGTCAGTTTGTATTCTAATCACAGCCCCGACTGTCAGTTTGTATTCTAATCACAGCCCCGACTGTCAGTTTGTATTCTAATCACAGCCCCGACTGTCAGTTTGTATTCTAGTCACAGCCCCGACTGTCAGTTTGTATTCTAAATCACAGCCCCGACTGTCAGTTTGTATTCTAATCACAGCCCCGACTGTCAGTTTGTATTCTAATCACAGCCCCGACTGTCAGTTTGTATTCTAATCACAGCCCCGACTGTCAGTTTGTATTCTAATCACAGCCCCGACTGTCAGTTTGTATTCTAAATCACAGCCCGACTGTCAGTTTGTATTCTAGTCACAGCCCCGACTGTCAGTTTGTATTCTAGTCACAGCCCCGACTGTCAGTTTGTATTCTAATCACAGCCCCGACTGTCAGTTTGTATTCTAATCACAGCCGACTGTCAGTTTGTATTCTAAATCACAGCCGACTGTCAGTTTGTATTCTAAATCACAGCACGGCTGTCAGTTTGTATTCTAAATCACAGCCCCGACTGTCAGTTTGTATTCTAGTCACAGCCCCGACTGTCAGTTTGTATTCTAAATCACAGCCCCGACTGTCAGTTTGTATTCTAAATCACAGCCCCGACTGTCAGTTTGTATTCTAAATCACAGCCCCGACTGTCAGTTTGTATTCTAATCACAGCCCCGACTGTCAGTTTGTATTCTAGTCACAGCCCCGACTGTCAGTTTGTATTCTAGTCACAGCCCCGACTGTCAGTTTGTATTCTAAATCACAGCCCCGACTGTCAGTTTGTATTCTAGTCACAGCCCCGACTGTCGGTTTGTATTCTAGTCACAGCCGACTGTCAGTTTGTATTCTAAATCACAGCCCCGACTGTCAGTTTGTATTCTAAATCACAGCCCCGACTGTCAGTTTGTATTCTAAATCACAGCCCCGACTGTCAGTTTGTATTCTAGTCACAGCCCCGACTGTCAGTTTGTATTCTAAATCACAGCCCCGACTGTCAGTTTGTATTCTAGTCACAGCCCCGACTGTCAGTTTGTATTCTAAATCACAGCCCCGACTGTCAGTTTGTATTCTAATCACAGCCCCGACTGTCAGTTTGTATTCTAAATCACAGTCCCGACTGTCAGTTTGTATTCTAAATCACAGCCCCGACTGTCAGTTTGTATTCTAAATCACAGCCCCGACTGTCAGTTTGTATTCTAATCACAGCCCCGTCTGTCAGATTGTATTCTAATCACAGCCCCAACTGTCAGTTTGTATTCTAAATCACAGTTCTAATCACAGACTGTCAGTTTGTATTCTAATCACAGCCCCGACTGTCAGTTTGTATTCTAATCACAGCCCCGTCTGTCAGATTGTATTCTAGTCACAGCCCCGACTGTCAGTTTGTATTCTAAATCACAGCCCCGACTGTCAGTTTGTATTCTAAATCACAGCCCCGACTGTCAGTTTGTATTCTAATCACAGCCCCGACTGTCAGTTTGTATTCTAATCACAGCCCCGTCTGTCAGATTGTATTCTAATCACAGCCCCAACTGTCAGTTTGTATTCTAGTCACAGCCCCGTCTGTCAGTTTGTATTCTAGTCACAGCCGACTGTCAGTTTGTATTCTAATCACAGCCCCGACTGTCAGTTTGTATTCTAATCACAGCCCCGACTGTCAGTTTGTATTCTAGTCACAGCCCCGACTGTCAGTTTGTATTCTAATCACAGCCCCGACTGTCAGTTTGTATTCTAAATCACAGCCCCGACTGTCAGTTTGTAGCTGGTACTTCTAGTCACAGCCCCGACTGTCAGTTTGTATTCTAGTCACAGCCCCGACTGTCAGTTTGTATTCTAGTCACAGCCCCGACTGTCAGTTTGTATTCTAATCACAGCCGACTGTCAGTTTGTATTCTAAATCACAGCCGACTGTCAGTTTGTATTCTAAATCACAGCCCCGACTGTCAGTTTGTATTCTAAATCACAGTCCCGACTGTCAGTTTGTATTCTAGTCACAGCCCCGACTGTCAGTTTGTATTCTAAATCACAGCCCCAACTGTCAGTTTGTATTCTGATCACAGCCCCGACTGTCAGTTTGTATTCTAGTCACAGCCGACTGTCAGTTTGTATTCTAAATCACAGCCCCGACTGTCAGTTTGTATTCTAGTCACAGCCCCGACTGTCAGTTTGTATTCTAATCACAGCCCCGACTGTCAGTTTGATTCTAAATCACAGCCCCAACTGGTTTGTATTCTAGTCACAGCCCCAACTGTCAGTTTGTATTCTAGTCACAGCCCCGACTGAGGAGTTTGTATTCTAAATCACAGCCCCGACTGTCAGTTTGTATTCTAATCACAGCCCCGACTGTCAGTTTGTATTCTAGTCACAGCCCCGACTGTCAGTTTGTATTCTAGTCACAGCCCCGACTGTCAGTTTGTATTCTAAATCACAGCCGACTGTCAGTTTGTATTCTAAATCACAGCCCCGACTGTCAGTTTGTATTCTAGTCACAGCCCCGACTGTCAGTTTGTATTCTAATCACAGCCCCGACTGTCAGTTTGTATTCTAATCACAGCCCCGACTGTCAGTTTGTATTCTAGTCACAGCCCCGACTGTCAGTTTGTATTCTAGTCACAGCCCCGACTGTCAGTTTGTATTCTAATCACAGCCCCGACTGTCAGTTTGTATTCTAATCACAGCCCCGACTGTCAGTTTGTATTCTAATCACAGCCCCGACTGTCAGTTTGTATTCTAAATCACAGCCGACTGTCAGTTTGTATTCTAGTTGAGAGTCACAGCCCCGACTGTCAGTTTGTATTCTAAATCACAGCCCCAACTGTCAGTTTGTATTCTGATCACAGCCCCGACTGTCAGTTTGTATTCTAGTCACAGCCCCGACTGTCAGTTTGTATTCTGGTTGACAGTGACTGTCAGTTTGTATTCTGGTTGAGTCACAGCCCCGACTGTCAGTTTGTATTCTAATCACAGCCCCGACTGTCAGTTTGTATTCTAAATCACAGCCCCGACTGTCAGTTTGTATTCTAAATCACAGCCCCGACTGTCAGTTTGTATTCCTGGTTGACAGCCCCGACTGTCAGTTTGTATTCTAAATCACAGCCCCGGTGTCAGTTTGTATTCTAGTTGACAGCCCCGACTGTCAGTTTGTATTCTAAATCACAGCCCCTGGTTGTCAGTTTGTATTCTGGTCACAGCCCCGACTGTCAGTTTGTATTCTAATGACAGCCCCGACTGTCAGTTTGTATTCTGGTCACAGCCCCGACTGTCAGTTTGTATTCTAGAGTGACGGTCAGCCCCGACTGTCAGTTTGTATTCTAAATCACAGCCCCTGGTTGAGACTGTCAGCTTGTATTCTAATCACAGCCCCGACTGTCAGTTTGTATTCTAAATCACAGCCCCGACTGTCAGTTTGTATTCTGGTCACAGCCCCGACTGTCAGCTTGTATTCTAAATCACAGCCGACTGTCAGTTTGTATTCTGGTTGAGAGCCCCGACTGTCAGTTTGTATTCTGGTCACTCCTGGTTGTATTCTAGGACTGCCCCTGACTGTTAGTTTGTATTCTAAATCACAGTCCCGACTGTCAGTTGGTACTCTGGTCAGAGCCCCGACTGTCAGTTTGTATTCTAGAGTCACAGCCCCGACTGTCAGTTTGTATTCTAAATCACAGCCCCGACTGTCAGTTTGTATTCTAATCACAGCCCCGACTGTCAGCTTGTATTCTAATTGAGAGCCCCGACTGTCAGGTATTCTAATCACAGCCTGGTTGACTGTCAGTTTGTATTCTAAATCACAGCCCCGACTGTCTGGTTGTATTCTAGTCACAGCCCCGACTGTCAGTTTGTATTCTAATCACAGCCCCGACTGTCAGTTTGTATTCTAAATCACAGCCCCGACTGTCAGCTTGTATTCTAATCACAGCCCCGGTGTCAGTTTGTATTCTAAATCACTGGTTGACTGTGAGGTTGGTATTCTAATCCTGGTTTTGTATTCTAAATCACAGCCCCTGACTGTCAGTTTGTATTCTAGGAGCTGGTACCCTGGTTGTCAGTTTGGTATTGGTTGAGAATGACAGTAGGAGCTGTCAGTTTGTATTGACTAAGCTGGTACTCCTGGTTGACTGTGACGGTTTGGTACTCCTGGTTGAGAGTGACGGTAGCCTGGTACTCCTGGTCAGTTTGTATGGTAGGAGCTGGTACTTGGTTGTATTCTAGTCACGGTAGCTGGTACCCTGGTTGAGTTTGTATTCTAATCCTGGAGAGTGACTGTCAGTTTGTATTCTGAATCAGAGTGACGGTAGGAGCTGGTACTTTGTGGTTGAGAGTCACAGCCCCGACTGTCAGTTTGTATTCTAGTCACTGTCAGTTTGTATTCTAGTCACAGCCGACTGGTTTGATTCTAATCAGCTGCCCTGGTTGAGAGTTTGGTATTCTGAATCACGGTAGGAGCTGGTACTCCTGGTTGTATTGACGGTAATCACAGCCCTCCTGTCAGTTTGTATTCTAGGAGCTGGTAGCCCCTGGTTGAGAGTGACGGTAGGAGCTGGTACTCCTGGTTGAGAATGACGGAAGGAGCTGATACTCCTAGCTGAGAGTGAAGGAAGGAGCTGGTACTCCTGGCTGAGAATGACAGAAGGAGCTGGTACTCCTGGCTGAGAATGACAGAAGGAGCTGGTACTGGCCTGGTGGTGAGAGTGACGGAAGGAGCTGGTACTCCTGGCTGAGAGTGACAGAAGGAGCTGGTACTCCTGGCTGAGAGTGACGGTAGGAGCTGGTACTCCTGGCTGAGAGTGACGGTAGGAGCTGGTACTCCTGGTTGAGAGTGACGGTAGGAGCTGGTACTCCTGGCTGAGAGTGACGGTAGGAGCTGGTACTCCTGGCTGAGAGTGACGCTAGGAGCTGGTACTCCTGGCTGAGAGTGACGGTAGGAGCTGGTACTCCTGGCTGAGAGTGACGGTAGGAGCTGGTACTCCTGGCTGAGAGTGACGCTAGGAGCTGGTACTCCTGGCTGAGAGTGACGCTAGGAGCTGGTACTCCTGGCTGAGAGTGACGCTAGGAGCTGGTACTCCTGGCTGAGAGTGACGCTAGGAGCTGGTACTCCTGGCTGAGAGTGACGCTAGGAGCTGGTACTCCTGGCTGAGAGTGACGGTAGGAGCTGGTACTCCTGGCTGAGAGTGACGGTAGGAGCTGGTACTCCTGGCTGAGAGTGACGGTAGGAGCTGGTACTCCTGGCTGAGAGTGACGGTAGGAGCTGGTACTCCTGGCTGAGAGTGACGGAAGGAGCTGGTACTCCTGGCTGAGAGTGACGCTAGGAGCTGGTACTCCTGGCTGAGAGTGACGGTAGGAGCTGGTACTCCTGGCTGAGAGTGACGGTAGGAGCTGGTACTCCTGGCTGAGAGTGACGGTAGGAGCTGGTACTCCTGGCTGAGAGTGACGGTAGGAGCTGGTACTCCTGGCTGAGAGTGACAGAAGGAGCTGGTTCCTGGCTGAGAGTGACAGAAGGAGCTGGTTCTCCTGGCTGAGAGTGACAGAAGGAGCTGGTACTCCTGGTTGAGAGTGACAGAAGGAGCTGGTACTCCTGGTTGAGAATGACAGAAGGAGCTGGTACTCCTGGCTGAGAATGACAGAAGGAGCTGGTACTCCTGGCTGAGAATGACAGAAGGAGCTGGTACTCCTGGCTGAGAATGACAGAAGGAGCTGGTACTCCTGGCTGAGAATGACAGAAGGAGCTGGTACTCCTGGTTGAGAGTGACGGAAGGAGCTGGTACTCCTGGTTGAGAGTGACGGTAGGAGCTGGTACTCCTGGTTGAGAGTGACGGAAGGAGCTGGTACTCCTGGTTGAGAGTGACAGAAGGAGCTGGTACTCCTGGTTGAGAGTGACAGAAGGAGCTGGTACTCCTGGTTGAGAGTGACAGAAGGAGCTGGTACTCCTGGTTGAGAGTGACAGAAGGAGCTGGTACTCCTGGTTGAGAGTGACAGAAGGAGCTGGTACTCCTGGTTGAGAGTGACAGAAGGAGCTGGTACTCCTGGTTGAGAGTGACAGAAGGAGCTGGTACTCCTGGTTGAGAGTGACGGTAGGAGCTGGTACTCCTGGTTGAGAGTGACGGTCGGAGCTGGTACTCTCTAGTTGGTTTTCATTTGCGATGGATAGTTGATTGAACCAGGCTTGGAAACAGAAAGCCAAACCACTAAACAAAGGATGTGTAAAATATGGTTGATTTTCTTTTATTGACCTGATCATTTATTTAATCTCCTCATGAAATACAGGCGTTGTCATTTTTGTATATCTGTTGTGTGTTTGCAGTCCAGGAGCATTTGGAGTCAATTATAGTTCCAAGATATTTGTACTGCTCAATTGATTCTATCTTTTCTGAGACCATGTGGATAGGTCTGGTGTCGTCTTTTTTAGTTCGGAAGTTTGTCATTTCCTGTTTTTTTTTCACGTTAAGAATCAGTCTGTTTTGCTTGCACCATTGGGTGAAGTGTGTTAATCAATCAATCAAATATATTTATAAAGCCCGTTTTACATCAGCCAATGTCACAAAGTGCTATACAGAAAGACAGCTAGGAAAAACTCCCTATAAAAGGCAGGAACCTAGTAAGAAACCTAGAGAGGAACCAGGCTCTGAGGGGTGGCCAGTCCTCGCCAGCATCCCTGTGCCCCGACGAATTAGGCTGTTCTGAGGGCAAGGGGGAGGGCAAGGGGGGGTCCCCCCCCCAACCCTTCACGTATATCACACGACCCCAAGATAGTTTACACTATAAACAGAACATTTATTAGGATCACCTAATAGAACTGTAGAAAGAGTGAGACATCATTTTAGGAAACGAGTGCTTCATAAAAGCACTGGCCTCATTTCACAGAAGCATTGGAAAATAAACTTTCTTTCAATGAACCAGCCTATATTTTCTGAGACTTCTTCTAGGTTAAATGGGATAACCCACTACTGTAAGGCCCTTACTATTGAGTTTGGGGAGCAGTCCCTAGCTCAGTGGAGGGGCAAGAAATAACGGAACTGCCATTGGGTAGACAGGGACTAGTTTAGTCGTTAATCCTGCAGGGGTGGTATTTTAGCTCTGACGCTAGCTAGCTACAAACTAACCATCTACTGACGCTAGCTAGCTACAAACTAACCATCGACTGACGCTAGCTAGCTACAACCTAACCATCGACTGACGCGAGTTAGCTACAAACTAACCATCTACTGACGCTAGTTAGCTACAAACTAACCATCGACTGACGCTAGCTAGCTACAACCTAACCATCGACTGACGCTAGCTAGCTACAACCTAACCATCGACTGACGCTAGCTAGCTACAACCTAACCATCGACTGACGCTAGCTAGCTACAAACTAACCATCGACTGACGCTAGTTAGCTACAACCTAACCATCGACTGACGCTAGTTAGCTACAACCTAACCATCGACTGACGCTAGTTAGCTACAACCTAACCATCGACTGACGCTAGTTAGCTACAACCTAACCATCGACTGACGCTAGCTAGCTACAAACTAACCATCTACTGACGCTAGCTAGCTACAAACTAACCATCTACTGACGCTAGCTAGCTACAAACTAACCATCTACTGACGCTAGCTAGCTACAAACTAACCATCTACTGACGCTAGCTAGCTACAAACTAACCATCTACTGACGCTAGCTAGCTACAAACTAACCATCTACTGACGCTAGCTAGCTACAAACTAACCATCTACTGACGCTAGCTAGCTACAAACTAACCATCTACTGACGCTAGCTAGCTACAAACTAACCATCTACTGACGCTAGCTACAAACTAACCATCTACTGACGCTAGCTAGTGTAACGGATGTGAAACGGCTAGCTTAGTTAGCGGTGCTGCGCGCTAAATAGCGTTTCAATCGGTGACGTCACTTGCTCTGAGACCTTGAAGTAGTAGTTCCCCTTGCTCTGCAAGGGCCGCGGCTTTTGTGGAGCGATGGGCAACGATGCTTCATGGGTGACTGTTGTTGATGTGTGCAGAGGGTCCCTGGTTCGCGCCCGGGTACGGGCGAGGGGACGGTCTAAAGTTATACGGTTACACTAGCTACGAACTAACCATCTACTGACGCTAGCTACAAACCAACCATCTACGGATGCTAGCTAGCTACAATCTAACCATCTACTGACGCTAACCAGCGACAAACTAATCATCTACTGACGCTAGCCAGCAACGAACTAATCATCTACTGACGCTAACCAGCGACGAACTAATCATCTACTGATCGCTAGCTAGCTACAAACTAACCATCTACTGACACTAGCTAGCTACGAACTAACCATCTACTGACGCTAGCTAGCTACGAACTAACCATCTACTGACGCTAGCCAGCTACGAACTAACCACCTACCGACGCTAAATAGGCGAAATGTCTTTCTGACCTGTAAGGCCTCCAGGCGGACTGGGGAGGGCTCTAGAGCTGTAGCCCCTCCTCCTCCTGGACCCTCGCTGTCTGATTGGTCGTCTTTGGGTTGAGTGACAAGCGACACACACAGCTGCAGCAGCCAGGGCACGCCTGGCTCCTCCTCTCCTGGAGTATGTGAGCCCCGGGGTGTGTGTGAGTTGTGGTATTTGTGGGAGGGTGGAGTGTGAGGTGAGGAAAAGCCCTCCCTCTGCCTCCAGCTCAGCCCCGTCTCCTGCGAGGTGTGTGTAAGGAGTAGCTGTACCTCAGAAAGAGGGGCTTGGGTCGACACCAACGCTCCATACAGTGTCAGAACAGACACCCGCACGTTCACGTCTAGGAGAGAACACAAAGTCTGTAAGAACACACAGACTGGTGCCAGAGGTAGGTGTGTGTGTGTGTGTGTGGTAGGTACCTCTGTGTCGGAGGTAGGGTTGTATCTGTCTCCACAGCGGGCTGAGCAGGCCGGGTCTCAGGCGGTTATAGGGAGCATTACACACCAGGTGAGCCAGGCACTGAAACATACACACACAGGTCAAACGGTCACAGATTATCAGTGTGGAGTAATGTGTGAGAGTCACCTCGACGATCTGAGTGAGTGAGTGAGTCACCTTGATGATCTGAGAGAGTCACCTTGATGATCTGAGAGAGTCACCTTGATGATCTGAGAGAGTCACCTTGATGATCTGAGAGAGTCACCTTGATGATCTGAGAGAGTCACCTTGATGATCTGAGAGAGTCACCTTGATGATCTGAGAGAGTCACCTTGATGATCTGCGAGAGTCACCTTGATGATCTGCGAGAGTCACCTTGATGATCTGATCTGAGAGAGTCACCTGAGTCACCTTGATGATCTGAGAGTCACCTTGATGATCACCTGATGATGAGTCACCTTGATGATCTGAGTCACCTTGATGATCTGAGAGAGTCACCTTGATGATCTGAGAGAGTCACCTTGATGATCTGAGAGAGTCACCTTGATGATCTGAGAGAGTCACCTTGATGATCTGAGAGAGTCACCTTGATGATCTGAGAGAGTCACCTTGATGATCTGAGAGAGTCACCTTGATGATCTGAGAGAGTCACCTTGATGATCTGAGAGAGTCACCTTGATGATCTGAGAGAGTCACCTTGATGATCTGAGAGAGTCACCTTGATGATCTGAGAGAGTCACCTTGATGATCTGAGAGAGTCACCTTGATGATCTGAGAGAGTCACCTTGATGATCTGAGAGTCACCTTGAGTCTGAGTGAGTCACCTTGATGATCTGAGAGTCACCTTGATGATCTGAGAGAGTCACCTTGATGATCTGAGAGAGTCACCTTGATGATCTGAGAGAGTCACCTTGATGATCTGAGAGAGTCACCTTGATGATCTGAGAGAGTCACCTTGATGATCTGAGAGAGTCACCTTGATGATCTGAGAGAGTCACCTTGATGATCTGATCTGAGAGTCACCTTCTGATGAGTCACCTTGATGATCTGAGAGAGTCTGAGAGAGTCACCTTGATGATCTGAGAGAGTCACCTTGATGATCTGAGAGAGTCACCTTGATGATCTGAGAGAGTCACCTTGATGATCTGAGAGAGTCACCTTGATGATCTGAGAGAGATCACCTTGATGATCTGAGAGAGTCACCTTGATGATCTGAGAGAGTCACCTTGATGATCTGAGAGAGTCACCTTGATGATCTGAGAGAGTCACCTTGATGATCTGAGAGAGTCACCTTGATGATCTGAGAGAGTCACCTTGATGATCTGAGAGAGTCACCTTGATGATCTGAGAGAGTCACCTTGATGATCTGAGAGAGTCACCTTGATGATCTGAGAGAGTCACCTTGATGATCTGAGAGAGTCACCTTGATGATCTGAGAGAGTCACCTTGATGATCTGAGAGAGTCACCTTGATGATCTGAGAGAGTCACCTTGATGATCTGAGAGAGTCACCTTGATGATCTGAGAGAGTCACCTTGATGATCTGAGAGAGTCACCTTGATGATCTGCGAGAGTCACCTTGATGATCTGCGAGAGTCACCTTGATGATCTGCGAGAGTCACCTTGATGATCTGAGTGAGTCACCTTGATGATCTGAGTGAGTGAGTCACCTTGATGATCTGACTGAGTCACCTTGATGATCTGAGAGAGTCACCTTGATGATCTGAGAGAGTCACCTTGATGATCTGAGTCACCTTGATCTGATCTGATGATCTGAGAGAGTCACCTTGATGATCTGAGAGAGTCACCTTGATGATCTGAGAGAGTCACCTTGATGATCTGAGAGAGTCACCTTGATGATCTGAGAGAGTCACCTTGATGATCTGAGAGAGTCACCTTGATGATCTGAGAGAGTCACCTTGATGATCTGAGAGAGTCACCTTGATGATCTGAGAGAGTCACCTTGATGATCTGAGAGAGTCACCTTGATGATCTGAGAGAGTCACCTTGATGATCTGAGAGAGTCACCTTGATGATCTGAGAGAGTCACCTTGATGATCTGAGAGAGTCACCTTGATGATCTGAGAGAGTCACCTTGATGATCTGAGAGAGTCACCTTGATGATCTGAGAGAGTCACCTTGATGATCTGAGAGAGTCACCTTGATGATCTGAGAGAGTCACCTTGATGATCTGAGAGAGTCACCTTGATGATCTGAGAGAGTCACCTTGATGATCTGAGAGAGTCACCTTGATGATCTGAGAGAGTCACCTTGATGATCTGAGAGAGTCACCTTGATGATCTGAGAGAGTCACCTTGATGATCTGAGAGAGTCACCTTGATGATCTGCGAGAGTCACCTTGATGATCTGAGAGAGTCACCTTGATGATCTGAGTGAGTCACCTTGATGATCTGACTGAGTGAGTGAGTCACCTTGATGATCTGACTGAGTGAGTGAGTCACCTTGATGATCTGAGAGAGTCACCTTGATGATCTGAGAGAGTCACCTTGATGATCTGAGAGAGTCACCTTGATGATCTGAGAGAGTCACCTTGATGATCTGAGAGAGTCACCTTGATGATCTGAGAGAGTCACCTTGATGATCTGATCACCTTGATGATCTGAGAGAGTCACTGAGAGAGTCACTTGATGATCTGAGAGAGTCACCTTGATGATCTGAGAGAGTCACCTTGATGATCTGAGAGAGTCACCTTGATGATCTGAGAGAGTCACCTTGATGATCTGAGAGAGTCACCTTGATGATCTGAGAGAGTCACCTTGATGATCTGAGAGAGTCACCTTGATGATCTGAGAGAGTCACCTTGATGATCTGAGAGAGTCACCTTGATGATCTGAGAGAGTCACCTTGATGATCTGAGAGAGTCACCTTGATGATCTGACTGAGAGTCACCTTGATGATCTGACACCTGAGATCTGAGAGAGTCACCTTGATGATCTGAGAGAGCCACCTTGATGATCTGAGAGAGTCACCTTGATGATCTGAGAGAGCCACCTTGATGATCTGAGTGAGCCACCTTGATGATCTGAGAGAGCCACCTTGATGATCTGAGAGAGTCACCTTGATGATCTGAGAGAGTCACCTTGATGATCTGCGAGAGTCACCTTGATGATCTGCGAGAGTCACCTTGATGATCTGCGAGAGTCACCTTGATGATCTGAGTGAGTCACCTTGATGATCTGAGTGAGTCACCTTGATGATCTGACTGAGTGAGTGAGTCACCTTGATGATCTGACTGAGTGAGTGAGTCACCTTGATGATCTGACTGAGTGAGTGAGTCACCTTGATGATCTGACTGAGTGAGTGAGTCACCTTGATGATCTGACTGAGTGAGTGAGTCACCTTGATGATCTGAGAGAGTCACCTTGATGATCTGAGAGAGTCACCTTGATGATCTGAGAGAGTCACCTTGATGATCTGAGAGAGTCACCTTGATGATCTGAGAGAGTCACCTTGATGATCTGAGAGAGTCACCTTGATGATCTGAGAGAGTCACCTTGATGATCTGAGAGAGTCACCTTGATGATCTGAGAGAGTCACCTTGATGATCTGAGAGAGTCACCTTGATGATCTGAGAGAGTCACCTTGATGATCTGAGAGAGTCACCTTGATGATCTGAGAGAGTCACCTTGATGATCTGAGAGAGTCACCTTGATGATCTGAGTGAGTCACCTTGATGATCTGAGTGAGTCACCTTGATGATCTGAGTGAGTGAGTGAGTGAGTGAGTGAGAGAGTGAGTCACCTTGATGATCTGAGTGAGTGAGTGAGTCACCTTGATGATCTGAGTGAGTGAGTGAGTGAGTGAGTGAGTGAGTGAGTGAGTGAGTGAGTGAGTCACCTTGATGATCTGAGTGAGTGAGTGAGTGAGTGAGTGAGTGAGTGAGTGAGTGAGAGTCACCTTGATGATCTGAGTGAGTCACCTTGATGATCTGAGTGAGTCACCTTGATGATCTGAGTGAGTCACCTTGATGATCTGAGTGAGTCACCTTGATGATCTGAGTGAGTCACCTTGATGATCTGAGTGAGTGAGTGAGTGAGTGAGTCACCTTGATGATCTGAGTGAGCGTGTGAGCAGAGGCCTCGGCCAGCAGAGCGAGGGAGAGCGAGCGGTGAAGCTCGCGGACGGCGGTGGCGAGGGAGAAGGAGAATGGAGTGTACGAGGTTCTGGCTGGAGCCAAGTCTTCAGCCACGCCCAGGAACTGACGGGAACCATCTAGCAATGCAGACACCACCTGGAGTGCACACGCACGCACCTGGAGGGAGAGAGACCAGCATTACACTCGCACCTGGAGGGAGAGACCAGCGTCTCTCACACACGCACCTGGAGGGAGAGAGAGAGACCAGCGTCTCTCACTCACACATCTGGAGGGAGAGAGAGAGACCAGCGTCTCTCACTCACACACCTGGAGGGAGAGAGAGACCAGCGTCTCACACACACACGCACCTGGAGGGAGAGAGAGAGACCAGCGTCTCTCACTCACACACCTGGAGGGAGAGAGAGAGACCAGCGTCTCACACACACACACACACCTGGAGGGAGAGAGAGACCAGCGTCTCACACACACACACCTGGAGGGAGAGAGAGACCAGCGTCTCTCACACACGCACCTGGAGGGAGAGAGAGAGACCAGCGTCTCTCACTCACACACCTGGAGGGAGGGAGAGAGAGACCAGCGTCTCTCACTCACACACCTGGAGGGAGAGAGAGAGAGACCAGCGTCTCTCACTCACACACCTGGAGGGAGAGAGAGACCAGCGTCTCTCACACACACACCTGGAGGGAGAGAGAGAGACCAGCGTCTCTCACTCACGCACCTGGAGGGAGAGAGAGACCAGCGTCTCTCACACACACACCTGGAGGGAGAGAGAGACCAGCGTCTCACACACACACACACCTGGAGGGAGAGAGAGACCAGCGTCTCACACACACACACACCTGGAGGGAGAGAGAGACCAGCGTCTCACACACACACACACACCTGGAGGGAGAGAGAGACCAGCGTCTCACACACACACCTGGAGGAGAGAGAGACCAGCGTCTCTCACTCACACACCTGGAGGAGAGAGACCAGCGTCTCTCACACACGCACCTGGAGGAGAGAGAGACCAGCGTCTCTCACTCACACACCTGGAGAGAGAGAGACCAGCGTCTCTCACTCACACACCTGGAGGGAGAGAGAGACCAGCGTCTCACACACATCACACACACCTGGAGGGAGAGAGAGACCAGCGTCTCACACACACACACACACCTGGAGGGAGAGAGAGACCAGCGTCTCACACACACACACACACCTGGAGGGAGAGAGAGACCAGCGTCTCACACACACACACACACACACCTGGAGGGAGAGAGAGACCAGCGTCTCACACACACACACACACACACCTGGAGGGAGAGAGAGACCAGCGTCTCACACACACACACACCTGGAGGGAGAGAGAGACCAGCGTCTCTCACACACGCACCTGGAGGGAGAGAGAGACCAGCGTCTCTCACTCACACACCTGGAGGGAGAGAGAGACCAGCGTCTCACACACACACACACACCTGGAGGGAGAGAGAGACCAGCGTCTCACACACACACACACACCTGGAGGGAGAGAGAGACCAGCGTCTCACACACACACACACACCTGGAGGGAGAGAGAGACCAGCGTCTCACACACACACACTGGAGGAGAGAGAGACCAGCGTCTCACACACACACACACACACACCTGGAGGGAGAGAGAGACCAGCGTCTCACACACACACACACACACACACCTGGAGGGAGAGAGAGACCAGCGTCTCACACACACACACACACCTGGAGGGAGAGAGAGACCAGCGTCTCACACACACACACACACCTGGAGGGAGAGAGAGACCAGCGTCTCACACACACACACACCTGGAGGGAGAGAGAGACCAGCGTCTCACACACACACACACACACACACACCTGGAGGGAGAGAGACCAGCCTCACACAAACACACATCTGGTGGGAGAGACCAGGGTTACTTTTCAGGTGTGTGTACCTACCTTGGGTGAGGGGTCCTTCAGTACTACAGTGAGCAGTGTGAGAGGAGGAGGTCCACCAATGGGAGCATCCGGTATGAACGACGACCAATAGCCATACAGCGTCCTCTTTTCAACTGCCTTCACCACGGCTAGGAGACACAGCAACACACCCTGCCGCACCCTGCCATGGAACAACCTGGTGGGAGAGAACACACACACACACATTACCACACACACACACACACACACACCCTGCCACACCCTGCCATGGAACAACCTGGTGGGAGAGAACACACACACACATTACCACACACATTACCACACACACACACACACACACACCCTGCCATGGAACAACCTGGTGGGAGAGAACACACACACACATTACCACACACACACACACCACACACACACACACACACACACCCTGTCGCACCCTGCCATGGAACAACCTGGTGGGAGAGAACACACACACACATTACCACACACACACACACACACACACATTACCACACACACACACACACACACCCCACACACACACACACACACCCTGTCACACCCTGCCATGGAACAACCTGGTGGGAGAGAACACACACACATTACCACACACACACATTACCACACACACACACACACCCTGCCGCACCCTGCCATGGAACAACCTGGTGGGAGAGAACACACACACACACACACACACACACACCCTGCCGCACCCTGCCATGGAACAACCTGGTGGGAGAGAACACACACACACATTACCACACACACACACACATTACCACACACACACACACACACACCCCTGTCACACCCTGCCATGGAACAACCTGGTGGGAGAGAACACACACACACACATTACCACACACACACACACACACACACATTACCACACACACACACACACACATTACCACACACACACACACACCCTGTCACACCCTGCCATGGAACAACCTGGTGGGAGAGAACACACACACACATTACCACACACACACACATTACCACACACACACACACACATTACCACACACACACCCTGTCACACCCTGCCATGGAACAACCTGGTGGGAGAGAACACACACACACATTACCACACACATATATTACCACACACACAGAGAGAGAGAACAGGACAATGCATTACCTCAGTTTACTGTGAGCTGCTCCCTCAGGATCAGAGAACTCTGAATCAGAACTGCTCCTCTTCCATAACGGATAGAGAGACGGAACGCCTGGAGAAGGAAGTACCGAGGTCTTAGACCAGGCCTCCCCTCCTCTTCCTCCTCTCTGGAGCCTGGGTTCTGCCTCTCTCTCCTCATCCTCCCCTCCTCCTTTCCTCCCCCGTCCTCGAGACTTCTTCTTCTTATTCTACAGAGAGAGAGAAAGAGAAGGGGGGAGAGTATGAGAGAGAAGGGGGGAGAGTAGGAAAAAGAGGAGAGACAGAGAGAAGGGCCAGAGGGGGGAAAGAGGAGAGACAGAGAGAAGGGGAGAAAGAGGAGAGAGAGAGAAGGGGAAAGAGGAGAGAGAGAGAGAGAGAGAAGGGGAAAGAGGGGAGAAAGAGGAGAGACAGAGAGAAGGGGGAGAGGGGAGAAAGAGGAGAGAGAGAAGGGCCAGAGGGGAGAAAGAGGAGAGACAGAGAGAAGGGGGAGAGGGGAGAAAGAGGAGAGACAGAGAGAAGGGGGAGAGGGGAGAAAGAGGAGAGACAGAGAGAAGGGGGAGAGGGGAGAAAGAGGAGAGAGAGAGAGAAGGGCGAGAGGGGAGAAAGAGGAGAGACAGAGAGAAGGGCCAGAGGGGAGAAAGAGGAGAGACAGAGAGAAGGGGGAGAGGGGAGAAAGAGGAGAGACAGAGAGAAGGGGGAGAGGGGAGAAAGAGGAGAGACAGAGAGAAGGGGGAGAGGGGAGAAAGAGGAGAGAGAGAGAGAAGGGCCAGAGGGGAGAAAGAGGAGAGACAGAGAGAAGGGGGAAAGGGGAGAAAGAGGAGAGACAGAGAGAAGGGGGAGAGGGGAGAAAGAGGAGAGACAGAGAGAAGGGGGAGAGGGGAGAAAGAGGAGAGAGAGAGAGAGAAGGGGAAAGAGGAGAGAGAGAGAGAGAAGGGGAAAGAGGAGAGAGAGAGAGAGGGGGGGAGAGGGGAGAAAGAGGAGAGAGAGAGAGAAGGGGGAGAGGGGAGAAAGAGGAGAGACAGAGAGAAGGGGGAGAGGGGAGAAAGAGGAGAGACGGAGAGAAGGGGAGAGAGGGGAGAAAGGCGAGGGTGATATAAATTATTTTAAATCTCCTTTGCTGGGTCAAAGGATGGAAACCAGTTGTGATCCTGCCCTCCAAGATGAACATGTGGACCTCTGACAGTTCCCATCAGGCCCTCTGGTATAAAGCAGACAGTCTCTTACCCCTGAGGTCTGGGTGGGGGGGTTCTGTGGAGGTTCGGGAGGTTTGGGAGTACTGCAGGTTTCGTACTGAGGCAGGGGAGCGGGGTACAGTACCGACGGCCACTCCACACACACTCCTGGACAACCTTGGAACATGAGCCTCTGTGGACATATCAACACCTGTATGGAGACACTTTCAACCAAACTACGGACATTTTATCAACAATACTTTATGTATCGTTTCTCTTTATAATCAAATAAATTCAATCAACATACAGTTTCAGCCTTGATAAAGTTGATAAAGCAAGAAAGTCTATGAAATAAACACAAATCAACACAAATCCAGTACCCTCCAGTTTGACCCAGTGTATATTTGACCCCATGTATATTTGACCCAGTACATTTTTTATTTATTTGACCCAGTATATATTTGATTTTTCTGACCCAGTGTATATTTGATTTATCTGACCCAGTGTATATTTGACCCAGTGTATATTTGACTCCATATATATTTGACCCAGTGTATATTTGACCCAGTGTATATTTGACTCCATATATATTTGACCCAGTGTATATTTGACCCAGTATATATTTGATTTATCTGACCCAGTGTATATTTGATTTATTTGGCCCAGTGTATATCTGACCCAGTGTATATTTGATTTATCTGACCCAGTGTATATTTGATTTATCTGACCCAGTGTATATTTGACACAGTGTATATTTGACCCAGTGTATATTTGATTTATTTGACCCAGTGTATATTTGACTCCATATATATTTGACCCAGTGTATATTTGATTTATTTGACCCAGTGTATATTTGATTTATTTGACCCAGTGTATATTTGACTCCATATATATTTGACCCAGTGTATATTTGATTTATCTGACCCAGTGTATATTTGATTTATCTGACCCAGTGTATATTTGACCCAGTGTATATTTGATTTATTTGACCCAGTTAATATTTGACCCAGTGTATATTTGATTTATTTGACCCAGTGTATATTTGATTTATCTGACCCAGTGTATATTTGATTTATCTGACCCAGTGTATATTTGACCCAGTGTATATTTGACTCCATATATATTTGACCCAGTGTATATCTGACCCAGTGTATATTTGATTTATTTGACCCAGTGTATATTTGACTCCATATATATTTGACCCAGTGTATATCTGACCCAGTGTATATTTGATTTCTGACCCAGTGTATATTTGATTTATTTGACCCAGTGTATATTTGATTTATTTGACCCAGTGTATATTTGATTTATCTGACCCAGTGTATATCTGACCCAGTGTATATTTGACCCAGTATATATACAGTAGATGTGTACCTTGAGAACTGCCAATAGAGCTCCGAGTTCCTCCTGTCCTCCAAACCTCCACTTCCCTCCACACAGAGAGGACTGGAGGCCCTTCACTGCTCCCTGGATCACCTACACACACACACACACACACACACACACACACTTAGTGGAACCCGAACCCCTTCACTGCTCCCTGGACCGACCTGGTCCCCCTGCCTACATGTACTGTATCCTGTATCCTCAACTCCCTGGTCCCCCTGCCTACATACTGTATCACCTCAACTCCCTGGTCCCCCTGCCTACATAGTGTATCACCTCAACTCCCTGGTCCCCCTGCCTACATACTGTATCACCTCAACTCCCTGGTCCCCCTGCCTACATACTGTATCACCTCAACTCCCTGGTCCCCCTGCCTACATACTGTATCACCTCAACTCCCTGGTCCCCCTGCCTACATACTGTATCACCTCAACTCCCTGGTCCCCCTGCCTACATACTGTATCACCTCAACTCCCTGGTCCCCCTGCCTACATACTGTATCACCTCAACTCCCTGGTCCCCCTGCCTACATGTACATACTGTAACTTTTTATCTCTGCACTGTTGGGAACAAGCTCGTAATTCAGCATTTCACTGTAAGATCTACACCTGTTGTATTCAGCATTTCACTGTAAGATCTACACCTGTTGTATTCAGCATTTCACTGTAAGATCTACACCTGTTGTATTTGGCGCACGTGACCAATACAATTTGATTCGATTTAAATGATTTTTCTCCCGGGTAACCCGGTATTTCCCACCAAAACAGGAAGTGTCATTCTAAAGCATATAAAGTGCCTTGGGAAAGTACTCAAACCCTTTACCTTTTTCCACATTTTGTTCCGATACAGACTTATTCTAAAATGGATTTTTAAAAACAACAACATCCTAATCTAAACACAATACCACATAACAAAGCAAAAACAAGGTAAGCAAACATGTCTGATGTAGAATTTAATATATATATATATATATATATAAGTAGGAAGGTCCTAAAAATGGTCAGACTCCAGCCACCCCAGTCAGACTGTTCTCTCTGCTACCGCACGGCAAGTGGTACCGGAGAGCCAAGTCTAGATCCAAGAGGCATCTATAAACAGCTTCTACCCCCAAGCCATAAGACTCCTGAACATCTAGTAAAATGGCTACCCAGACTACTTGCATTGCCCCCCCCCCCCACCCCACCCTTTACACCGCTGCTACTCTCTGTTGTTATCATCTATGCATAGTCACTGTAATAACTATACCTACATGTACATACTACCTCACACATTGACTCTGTGCCGGTACCCCCCTGTATATAGCCTCGCATTTGTTATTTTACTGCTGCTCTTTAATTACTTGTTTTTTAACTGCATTGTTGGTTAGGGGCTCGTAAGTAAGCATTTCACTGTAAGATCTACACCGGTTGTATTCAGAGCAGGTGACTAATACAATTTGATGAAGGTGAGAGGGCGATGCTGCTGTAGGCATGGAGCCTGCGAAGTTACAACTACAGGCTAGCCACTTAGATTTAAATGTTGAAATATAATAAAGCCTATTTTACATGAGTATAATTAGTCTGATGCATATATACCTCATAATAAACCATGTGTATTAGCCTGCCTACTGTTTCCTCATCCTTCCTCACGCTCCTTCATATATTTATGTTCAGTATAATTCACCAGTTTCTCACAGGGAAGCGGGAGTGGTTCCCTTTCAAATCGGTATCTCTACTGAGTCAAAGACCAATCCTATTCACATGAAGCAAAGTGAAATCACACCCAAGTGACAACCATAGAGCCCACTAAGAAAGATTCCTTGCTTTAATACTGGGACTCGCATCCATTTTCTCAATATTTCACTCTTCGGCGAGCCTGAAGGAAAAATGGTCACGCAATTCACACTAAACAAAAATATAAAAACACAACATGCTACAATTTCAATGAATTCACTGAGATACAGTTCAAAACAGGAGAAAACCAGTCAATGTAAATAACTGAATTAGGCCCTAATCTATGGATTTCACATGACTAGGAACAGAGATATGCATCTGTTGGTCACAGATACCTTAAACAAAAGGAAGGGGATGGATCAGAAAACCAGTCAGTATCTGGGGTGCCCACTCATTTTCCTTATGCAGCGTGACACATCCCCTTCACATAGAGCTGTTGATTGTGGCCTGGGGAATGTTGTCCTACTCCTCTTCAATGGCTGTGTGAAGATGCTGGATATTGGCGGGAACTGGAACACGCTGTCGTACACGTCAATCCAGAGCATCCCAAACCTGCTCAATGGGTGACATTTCTGGTGAGTATGCACACCATGGAAGAACTGGGACATGTAGAGCTTCCAGGAATTGTGTACAGAGCCTTGTGACATGGGGCCGTGCATTATCAGGCTGAAACATGAGGCGATGGCGGTGGATGAATGGCACGACAATGGGCCTCAGGATCTCATCACAGTATCTCTGTGTATTCGAATTGCCATAGATAAAATTAAATTGTGTTTGGTGTCCGTAGCTTTATGCCTGCCCATAACCCCACCATGGGGTACTCTGAAGCCAGCGTTGTGAAGAGCAAACCGCTTGCCCAAATGATGCCATACACGCCCTCTGCATGGTACAGTGAAATCGGGATGAATTATCCAGTGTGCCAATGGCCATCGAAGAGCATTTACCAACTCTAGTCAGTTACGACACAGAACTGCAGTCAGATCAAGACCCTGGTGAGGATGACAAGCACGCAGATCAGCTTCAGAATGATGAGTATGGAACATTTCTGGGATCTTTTATATCAGTTCATATGACATTGGACCAACACTTTACATGGATTATAGTTGTTCAGTGTTGACACTTTTCAACCACATGAAGACTATGAGATTTGGCTCAGGCTTGGTGTCCATCAGCGCGGGTTTGGCCGGGAATACTATGTAAATCTCATTAACCCGGTTCCCTAGTGTGGTGTCTGTGTGTACCGTGCAGTAGAGCAGTTCTTCAGCATCCGGGGGTTTGGGTGACTGGAGCGTCTGCAGGAAGACTCTGAAACACACACTCCTGTACGCGTCTTCAAGGGACGCCTGGCCTGGAACACTACACATTAAACAGTCAAAACAGTGTATGACGTCAGCAAACAGAGAGATGTGTGGTATGGTATGGTGGGGTATGGTGGGGTATGATGTGGTGGGGTATGGTGGGGTATGGTGGGGTATGATGTGGTGGGGTATGGTATGGTGGGGTATGATGTGGTGGGGTATGGTGGGGTATGATGTGGTGGGGTATGATGTGGTATGGTATGATGTGGTGGGGTATGATGTGGTATGGTATGGTGGGGTATGATGTGGTATGATGTGGTATGATGGGTATGGTGTGGTATGATGTGGTGGGGTATGGTGGGGTATGATGTGGTATGATGTGGTATGATGTGGTGGGGTATGGTGTGGTGTGGTGGGGTATGGTATGGTGTGGTATGATGTGGTATGATGTGGTGGGGTATGGTGTGGTATGATGTGGTGGGGTATGGTGTGGTATGATGTGGTGGGGTATGGTGGGGTATGATGTGGTATGATGTGGTGGGGTATGGTATGGTATGATGTGGTGGGGTATGGTGTGGTATGATGTGGTGGGGTATGATGTGGTGGGGTATGGTGTGGTGTGGTGTGGTGTGGTATGGTATGGTATGATGTGGTATGGTATGATGTGGTATGATGTGGTGGGGTATGGTATGGTATGGTATGGTGGGGGTATGGTATGGTGGGGTATGGTGGGGTATGGTATGATGTGGTGGGGTATGGTGGGGTATGGTATGATGTGGTATGATGTGGTGGGGTATGGTATGGTGTGGTATGGTATGGTGGGGTATAGTATGGTATGGTATGATGTGGTGGGGTATGGTGGGGTATGGTGGGGTATGATATGGTGGGGTATGGTGGGGTATGGTATGGTGGGGTATGGTATGGTGGGGTATGGTATGGTATGATGTGGTGGGGTATGGTGGGGTATGATGTGGTGGGGTATGGTATGGTATGGTGGGGTATGGTATGGTGGGGTATGGTATGGTGGGGTATGGTGGGGTATGGTGTGGTATGATGTGGTATGATGTGGTGGGGTATGGTGGGGTATGGTATGATGTGGTATGATGTGGTGGGGTATGGTATGGTGTGGTATGGTATGGTGGGGTATGGTATGGTATGATGTGGTGGGGTATGGTGGGGTATGGTGGGGTATGGTATGATGTGGTGGGGTATGGTGGGGTATGGTGGGGTATGATGTGGTGGGGTATGGTGGGGTATGGTATGGTGGGGTATGGTATGGTATGGTATGGTATGTGGTGGGGTATGGTGGGGTATGGTATGGTGGGGTATGGTGTGGTGTGGTATGATGTGGTGGGGTATGGTGGGGTATGATGTGGTGGGGTATGGTATGGTATGGTGGGGTATGGTATGGTGGGGTATGGTATGGTATGGTATGATGTGGTGGGGTATGGTATGATGTGGTATGATGTGGTGGGGTATGGTATGGTGGGGTATGGTATGGTATGGTGGGGTATGGTGTGGTATGATGTGGTGGGGTATGGTATGGTGGGGTATGGTGGGGTATGATGTGGTGGGGTATGGTATGGTGGGTATGGTGGGGTATGGTATGATGTGGTGGGGTATGGTGGGGTATGGTATGGTATGATGTGGTGGGGTATGGTGGGGTATGATGTGGTGGGGTATGGTGGGGTATGATGTGGTGGGGTATGGTATGATGTGGTGGGGTATGGTATGATGTGGTGGGGTATGGTATGGTGGGGTATGGTATGGTGGGGTATGGTATGGTGGGGTGTGGTATGGTATGGTATGATGTGGTGGGGTATGGTATGATGTGGTGGGGTATGGTATGGTGGGGTATGGTGTGGTGGGGTATGGTATGGTGGGGTATGATGTGGTGGGGTATGGTGGGGTATGGTATGATGTGGTATGATGTGGTATGATGTGGGTATGGTATGGTGGGGTATGATGTGGTATGATGTGGTGGGGTATGATGTGGTGGGGTATGGTGTGGGTATGGTATGGTGGGGTATGGTATGGTGGGGTATGATGTGGTGGGGTATGGTGTGGTTGGGGTATGGTGGGGTATGATGTGGTGGGGTATGATGTGGTATGATGTGGTGGGGTATTGTATGGTGGGGTATGGTATGGTGGGGTATTGTATGGTGGGGTATGGTATGGTATGATGTGGTGGGGTATTGTATGGTGTGGGGTATGGTGGGGTATGGTATGGTATGATGTGGTGGGGTATTGTATGGTGGGGTATGGTGGGTATGATGTGGTGGGGTATGGTGGGGTATGATGTGGTGGGGTATGATGTGGTGGGGTATGATGTGGTGGGGTATGTGGTATGATGTGGTGGGGTATTGTATGGTGGGGCATGGTGGGGTATGTATGGTATGATGTGGTGGGGTATGGTATGGTGGGGTATGGTATGGTATGATGTGGTGGGGTATGGTATGGTGGGGTATGGTGGGGTATGGTGGGGTATGATGTGGTGGGGTATGGTGGGGTATGATGTGGTGGGGTATGGTATGGTGGGGTATGGTATGGTGGGGTATGGTGTGGTGGGGTATGATGTGGTGGGGTATTGTATGGTGGGGTATGGTATGGTGGGGTATTGTATGGTATGGTGGGGTATGGTATGGTATGGTGTGGTGGGGTGTGGTATGGTGTGGTATGGTGGGGTGTGGTATGGTATGGTGGGGTATGATGTGGTGGGGTATGGTGTGGTATGATGTGGTGGGGTATGGTATGGTGGGGTATGGTGTGGTGGGGTATTGTATGGTGGGGTATGGTGTGGTGGGGTATTGTATGGTGGGGTATGATGTGGTGGGATATGGTATGGTGGGGTATGGTATGGTATGGTGTGGTGGGGTATTGTATGGTGGGGTATGGTATGGTGGGGTATGGTGGGGTATGATGTGGTGGGGTATGGTATGATGTGGTATGATGTGGTGGGGTATTGTATGGTGGGGTATGGTATGGTATGATGTGGTGGGGTATGGTATGGTGGGGTATGGTGGGGTATGGTATGGTGTGGTATGATGTGGTGGGGTATGGTGGGGTATGGTGTGGTGGGGTATGATGTGGTGGGGTATGGTGTGGTATGATGTGGTGGGGTATGGTATGGTGGGGTATGGTATGGTGGGGTATGGTATGGTATGGTGGGGTATGGTATGGTGGGGTATGGTATGGTATGGTGGGGTGTGGTATGGTATGGTGGGGTGTGGTATGGTGTGGTATGGTGGGGTGTGGTATGGTGGGGTATGGTATGGTGTGGTATGGTATGGTGTGGTGGGGTATGGTATGGTGGGGTATGGTATGGTGTGGTATGGTATGGTGTGGTATGGTGTGGTGGGGTATGGTGTGGTATGATGTGGTGGGGTATGGTATGGTGGGGTATGATGTGGTGGTGTATGGTATGGTGTGGTGGGGTATGGTATGGTGGGGTATGGTATGGTGGTGTATGGTATGGTATGGTATGGTGGGGTATGATGTGGTGGGGTATGGTGGTATGGTGGGGTATGATGTGGTGGTGTATGGTATGATGTGGTGGGGTATGATGTGGTGGTGTATGGTATGGTATGGTGGGGTATGGTATGGTGTGGTGGGGTATGGTGTTACATTACATTACATTTAAGTCATTTAGCAGACGCTCTTATCCAGAGCGACTTACAAATTGGTGCATTCACCTTATGACATCCAGTGGAACAGTCACTTTACAATAGTGCATCTAAATCTTTTAGGGGGGTGAGAAGGATTACTTATCCTATCCTAGATATTCCCTGGTGTGGTGGGGTATGGTGTGGTATGGTATGGCATGGTGGGGTGTGGTATGGTGGGGTATGGTATGGTGTGGTGTGGTGGGGTATGGTATGGTGGGGTATTGTATGGTGGGGTATTGTATGGTATGATGTGGTGGTGTATGGTATGATGTGGTGGGTATGATGTGGTGGGGTATGGTATGATGTGGTATGGTATGGTGTGGTGGGGTATGGTATGATGTGGTATGGTATGGTGTGGTGGGGTATGATGTGGTGGTGTATGGTATGATGTGGTGGGGTATGATGTGGTGGGGTATGGTATGATGTGGTGTGGTGGGGTATGATGTGGTGGGGTATGGTATGATGTGGTATGGTATGGTGTGGTTGGGGTATGGTGTGGTGTATGATGTGGTGGGGTATGGTATGGTGGGGTATGGTGGTGTGGTGTGGTGGGGTATGGTGTGGTGTGGTGGGGTATGGTGGGGTATGGTGTGGTATGATGTGGTGGTGTATGGTATGGTGGGGTATGGTGGGGTATGGTATGGCATGGTGGGGTATGGTATGGTTGGGGTATGGTGTGGTATGATGTGGTGGTGTATGGTATGGTGTGGTGGGGTATGGTATGGTATGGTGGGGTGTGGTATGGAGGGGTATGGTGTGGTGGGGTATGGTATGGTGGGGTATGGTATGGTATGGTGGGGTATGGTGGGGTGTGGTATGGTGGGGTGGTGTATGGTATGGTATGGTGGGGTATGGTATGGTGGGGTGGGGTGTGGTATGGTGTGGTGGGGTATGGTATGGTGGGGTGGGGTGTGGTATGATGTGGTGGGGTATGGTGTGGTGTGGTATGGTGTGGTGTGGTATGGAGGGTATGGTGTGGTGTGGTGGGGTATGGTATGGTGGGGTATGGTATGGTATGGTGGGGTATGGTGTGGTGTGGTGGGGTATGGTATGGTGGGGTATGGTATGGTATGGTGGGGTATGGTGTGGTGTGGTGGGGTATGGTATGGTGGGGTATGGTATGGTATGGTGGGGTATGGTGTGGTGTGGTGGGGTATGGTATGGTGGGGTATGGTGGGGTATGGTGGGGTGTGGTATGGTGGGGTGGGGTATGGTATGGTGGGGTATGGTGTGGTGTGGTGGGGTATGGTATGGTTGGGGTATGGTGTGGTATGATGTGGTGGGGTATGGTGTGGTGTGGTGGGGTATGGTATGGTATGGTGTGGTATGGTATGGTGGGGTATGGTGTGGTGGGGTATGGTATGGTGGGGTATGGTGTGGTGGGGTATGGTGTGGTATGGTGTGGTGGGGTATGGTATGGTGGGGTATGGTGTGGTATGGTATGGTGTGGTATGGTGTGGTGGGGTATGGTGTGGTAGGGTATGGTGTGGTGGGGTGTGGTATGGTATTCGATGTGGTGTGCGTTATGGTGTGGTTTGGTATGTGTGAGTCCTACCCCAGACAGAGGTTAGCCATGCAGGTGAGAGCAGCACGGCGCAGCTCCATGTCTGGCTGAGACGGGTCGCTATATAGACGCAGGACTCCACCATCACCTAGCAACTCAATCAGATGCTGCAACAGAGAGAGCATGCTCGTCACACATCCCTAACCCTCACCTCACCCTCACCCCCCCAACCTACCTACCCGGTTGCAGCGAGGTCCGTTTCCATAGATCAGAGTAGATAACGCCTGCAGCACCTCACTGTGAGTCCAGACGCTACACACTGCCAGCGCACGGACCACGTAACACACACACACATCCAGCGTCTGCTCGTCCACTATCACCTACACACACGGTTACAGAGAGTAGGGGTGAGGGGATACCTGTAGCTGGTTGAGGAGGTGGTGGGTGAGGGGATACCTGTAGCTGGTTGAGGAGGTGGTGTGTGGGGGGTACATGTAGCTGGTTGAGTAGGTGGTGTGTGGGGGGGGGTACATGTAGCTGGTTGAGTAGGTGGTGTGTGTGGGGGGTACATGTAGCTGGTTGAGTAGGTGGTGTGTGGGGGTACATGTAGCTGGTTGAGGAGGTGGTGTGTGGGGGGTACATGTAGCTGGTTGAGGAGGTGGTGTGTGGGGGGTACATGTAGCTGGTTGAGGAGGTGGTGTGTGGGGGTACATGTAGCTGGTTGAGGAGGTGGTGTGTGTGGGGGGGGTACATGTAGCTGGTTGAGGAGGTGGTGTGTGGGGGGTCATGTAGCTGGTTGAGGAGGTGGTGTGTGGGGGGGTTCATGTAGCTGGTTGAGGAGGTGGTGTGTGGGGGGTACATGTAGCTGGTTGAGGAGGTGGTGTGTGTGGGGGGTACATGTAGCTGGTTGAGGAGGTGGTGTGTGGGGGGATACCTGTAGCTGGTTGAGGAGGTGGTGTGGGGGGGTACATGTAGCTGGTGGAGGAGGTGGTGTGTGAGGGGTACATGTAGCTGGTTGAGTAGGTGGTGTGTGGGGGGTACATGTAGCTGGTTGAGGAGGTGGTGTGTGGGGGGGTACCTGTAGCTGGTGGAGGAGGTGGTGTGGGGGGGGTACCTGTAGCTGGTTGAGGTGGTGGTGTGTGGGGAGGTACCTGTAGCTGGTTGAGGAGGTGGTGTGTGGGGGGAGGTACCTGTAGCTGGTTGAGGAGGTGGTGTGTGGGGGGTACCTGTAGCTGGTTGAGGAGGTGGTGTGTGGGGGGGGTACATGTAGCTGGTTGAGGCGGTGGTGTGTGGGGGGGTAACTGTAGCTGGTTGAGGAGGTGGTGTGTGGGGGGGTACATGTAGCTGGTTGAGGTGGTGGTGTGGGGGTGGGTACATGTAGCTGGTTGAGGTGGTGGTGTGTGGGGGGAGGTACCTGTAGCTGGTTGAGGAGGTGGTGTGTGGGGGGTACATGTAGCTGGTTGAGGAGGTGGTGTGTGGGGGGTACATGTAGCTGGTTGAGGAGGTGGTGTGTGGGGGGTACATGTAGCTGGTTGAGGAGGTGGTGTGTGGGGGGTTACATGTAGCTGGTTGAGGAGGTGGTGTGTGGGGGGTACATGTAGCTGGTTGAGGAGGTGGTGTGTGGGGGGTACATGTAGCTGGTTGAGGTGGTGGTGTGTGGGGGGTACATGTAGCTGGTTGAGGTGGTGGTGTTTGTGGGGAGGGGGTACATGTAGCTGGTTGAGGAGGTGGTGTGTGGGGGGTACATGTAGCTGGTTGAGGAGGTGGTGTGGGGGGTACATGTAGCTGGTTGAGGAGGTGGTGTGTGGGGGTACCTGTAGCTGGTTGAGGAGGTGGTGTGTGGGGGGTACATGTAGCTGGTTGAGGAGGTGGTGTGTGGGGGGGGTACATGTAGCTGGTTGAGGAGGTGGTGTGTGGGGGGTACATGTAGCTGGTTGAGGAGGTGGTGTGTGTGGGGGTAGATGTAGCTGGTTGAGGACGAGGTGGTGTGTGGGGGGGGGTACATGTAGCTGGTTGAGGAGGTGGTGTGTGGGGGGGGGGTACATGTAGCTGGTTGAGGAGGTGGTGTGTGGGGGGTACATGTAGCTGGTTGAGGAGGTGGTGTGTGTGGGGGTACATGTAGCTGGTTGAGGAGGTGGTGTGTGGGGGGGGTATGTAGCTGGTTGAGGAGGTGGTGTGTGGGGGGTACATGTAGCTGGTTGAGGAGGTGGTGTGTGGGGGGTACATGTAGCTGGTTGAGGAGGTGGTGTGTGGGGGGGGTACATGTAGCTGGTTGAGGAGGTGGTGTGTGTGGGGGTACATGTAGCTGGTTGAGGAGGTGGTGTGTGTGGGGGTACATGTAGCTGGTTGAGGAGGTGGTGTGTGTGGGGGGGTACATGTAGCTGGTTGAGGAGGTGGTGTGTGGGGGGTACATGTAGCTGGTTGAGGAGGTGGTGTGTGGGGGGTACATGTAGCTGGTTGAGGAGGTGGTGTGTGGGGGTACATGTAGCTGGTTGAGGAGGTGGTGTGTGTGGGGGTACATGTAGCTGGTTGAGGAGGTGGTGTGTGGGGGGTACATGTAGCTGGTTGAGGAGGTGGTGTGTGGGGGGGTACATGTAGCTGGTTGAGGAGGTGGTGTGTGGGGGGGATTCCTGTAGCTGGTGGAGGAGGTGGTGTGTGAGGGGGGGGTACATGTAGCTGGTTGAGTAGGTGGTGTGTGGGGGGTACATGTAGCTGGTTGAGGAGGTGGTGTGTGGGGGATCGTACCTGTAGCTGGTTGAGGAGGTGGTGTGTGGGGGGGGGTTACATGTAGCTGGTGGAGGAGGTGGTGTGTGAGGGGGTACATGTAGCTGGTTGAGTAGGTGGTGTGTGGGGGGGGTACATGTAGCTGGTTGAGGAGGTGGTGTGTGGGGGGTACCTGTAGCTGGTTGAGGAGGTGGTGTGTGGGGAGGTACCTGTAGCTGGTTGAGGAGGTGGTGTGTGGGGGGAGGTACCTGTAGCTGGTTGAGGAGGTGGTGTGTGGGGGGTACCTGTAGCTGGTTGAGGAGGTGGTGTGTGGGGGGGGTACATGTAGCTGGTTGAGGAGGTGGTGTGTGGGGGGGGTACATGTAGCTGGTTGAGGAGGTGGTGTGTGGGGGAGGTACCTGTAGCTGGTTGAGGAGGTGGTGTGTGGGGGGGTACATGTAGCTGGTTGAGGAGGTGGTGTGTGGGGGAGGTACCTGTAGCTGGTTGAGGAGGTGGTGTGTGGGGTGGGTACATGTAGCTGGTTGAGGTGGTGGTGTGGGGGGTGGGTACATGTAGCTGGTTGAGGAGGTGGTGTGGGGGGGTACATGTAGCTGGTTGAGGTGGTGGTGTGTGGGGGGGGTACATGTAGCTGGTTGAGGTGGTGGTGGGGGGGGTGGGTACATGTAGCTGGTTGAGGAGGTGGTGTGGGGGGGGTACATGTAGCTGGTTGAGGAGGTGGTGTGTGGGGGGTACATGTAGCTGGTTGAGGAGGTGGTGTGTGGGGGGTACATGTAGCTGGTTGAGGAGGTGGTGTGTGGGGGGTACATGTAGCTGGTTGAGGAGGTGGTGTGTGTGGGGGGTACATGTAGCTGGTTGAGGTGGTGGTGTGTGGGGGGGGGGTACATGTAGCTGGTTGAGGAGGTGGTGTGTGGGGGTACATGTAGCTGGTTGAGGAGGTGGTGTGTGGGGGGGTACATGTAGCTGGTTGAGGAGGTGGTGTGGGGGGTACATGTAGCTGGTTGAGGAGGTGGTGTGTGTGTGGGGGGTACATGTAGCTGGTTGAGGTGGTGGTGTGTGGGGGGGGTACATGTAGCTGGTTGAGGAGGTGGTGTGTGGGGGTACATGTAGCTGGTTGAGGAGGTGGTGTGTGGGGGGTACATGTAGCTGGTTGAGGAGGTGGTGTGTGGGGGGTACATGTAGCTGGTTGAGGAGGTGGTGTGTGGGGGGGGGTACATGTAGCTGGTTGAGGAGGTGGTGTGTGGGGAGGTACCTGTAGCTGGTTGAGGAGGTGGTGTGTGGGGTGGGTACATGTAGCTGGTTGAGGTGGTGGTGTGGGGGGTGGGTACATGTAGCTGGTTGAGGAGGTGGTGTGGGGGGGGGTACATGTAGCTGGTTGAGGTGGTGGTGTGTGGGGGGAGGTACCTGTAGCTGGTTGAGGTGGTGGTGTGTGGGGGAGGTACCTGTAGCTGGTTGAGGAGGTGGTGTGTGGGGGGTACATGTAGCGGGTTGAGGAGGTGGTGTGGGGGGGTACATGTAGCTGGTTGAGGAGGTGGTGTGTGGGGGGGGTACATGTAGCTGGTTGAGGTGGTGGTGTGTGGGGGGGTACATGTAGCTGGTTGAGGAGGTGGTGTGTGGGGGGGGTACATGTAGCTGGTTGAGGAGGTGGTGTGGGGGGTACATGTAGCTGGTTGAGGAGGTGGTGTGGGGGGGTACATGTAGCTGGTTGAGGTGGTGTGTGGGGGTACCTGTAGCTGGTTGAGGAGGTGGTGTGTGGGGGGTACATGTAGCTGGTTGAGGTGGTGGTGTGTGGGGGGGTACATGTAGCTGGTTGAGGAGGTGGTGTGTGGGGGGTACATGTAGCTGGTTGAGGAGGTGGTGTGTGGGGGGTACATGTAGCTGGTTGAGGAGGTGGTGTTTGTGGGGGGGTACATGTAGCTGGTTGAGGTGGTGGTGTGTGGGGGGTACATGTAGCTGGTTGAGGAGGTGGTGTGTGGGGGGTACATGTAGCTGGTTGAGGAGGTGGTGTGTGGGGGGTACATGTAGCTGGTTGAGGAGGTGGTGTGTGGGGGTACATGTAGCTGGTTGAGGAGGTGGTGTGTGTGGGGGGGGTACATGTAGCTGGTTGAGGTGGTGTGGTGGTGTGTGTGGGGGGGTACATGTAGCTGGTTGAGGAGGTGGTGTGTGGGGGTACATGTAGCTGGTTGAGGAGGTGGTGTGTGGGGGGTACATGTAGCTGGTTGAGGAGGTGGTGTGTGGGGGTACATGTAGCTGGTTGAGGAGGTGGTGTGTGGGGGGTACCTGTAGCTGGTTGAGGAGGTGGTGTGTGGGGGGTACATGTAGCTGGTTGAGGAGGTGGTGTGTGTGGGGGGTACATGTAGCTGGTTGAGGAGGTGGTGTGTGTGGGGGGTACATGTAGCTGGTTGAGGAGGTGGTGTGTGTGGGGGGTACATGTAGCTGGTTGAGGAGGTGGTGTGTGTGGGGGGGTACATGTAGCTGGTTGAGGAGGTGGTGTGTGTGGGGGGGGTACATGTAGCTGGTTGAGGAGGTGGTGTGTGTGTGGGGGGTACCTGTAGCTGGTTGAGGAGGTGGTGTGTGTGGGGGGTACATGTAGCTGGTTGAGGAGGTGGTGTGTGGGGGGAGGTACATGTAGCTGGTTGAGGAGGTGGTGTGTGGGGGGTACCTGTAGCTGGTTGAGGAGGTGGTGTGTTAGCTGACATAGCTTGACGACCAAGTGCTCCTGGCTGAGAGGAACCAGGCGGGTCACGTGGATGAGCAGTGTGCATACTTCCTGTCAACAGACGACCACAGACAACCAGTAAGCAGAAGGCATCTCCTGACATCTCCTTAAGTGTACACTTGTTTCCTACTTCCTTCAAATCTAAAAGCATGGGATTGGTGGAGGCATGTCATAATAACATATCTTATACCAGTCATTTCCTTTCAAATTAGATAAGAGGACGTGAACAAGCGCACTTTTGGGGGAGACCAGAAACGATCACCACTATGTCATCTCTCCTGTTCTATTAGACCCACCACTATGTCATCTCTCCTGTTCTATTAGACCCACCACTATGTCATCTCTCTCCTGTTCTATTAGACCCACCACTATGTCATCTCTCTCCTGTTCTATTAGACCCACCACTATGTCATCTCTCTCCTGTTCTATTAGACCCACCACTATGTCATCTCTCTCCTGTTCTATTAGACCCACCACTATGTCATCTCTCTCCTGTTCTATTAGACCCACCACCATGTCATCTCTCTCCTGTTCTATTAGACCCACCACCATGTCATCTCTCTCCTGTTCTATTAGACCCACCACTATGTCATCTCTCTCCTGTTCTATTAGACCCACCACTATGTCATCTCTCTCCTGTTCTATTAGACCCACCACTATGTCATCTCTCTCCTGTTCTATTAGACCCACCACCATGTCATCTCTCTCCTGTTCTATTAGACCCACCACTATGTCATCTCTCTCCTGTTCTATTGGACCCACCACTATGTCATCTCTCTCCTGTTCTATTAGACCCACCACCATGTCATCTCTCTCCTGTTCTATTAGACCCACCACTATGTCATCTCTCTCCTGTTCTATTAGACCCACCACCATGTCATCTCTCTCCTGTTCTATTAGACCCACCACTATGTCATCTCTCCTGTTCTATTAGACCCACCACTATGTCATCTCTCTCCTGTTCTATTAGACCCACCACTATGTCATCTCTCTCCTGTTCTATTAGACCCACCACTATGTCATCTCTCTCCTGTTCTATTAGACCCACCACTATGTCATCTCTCTCCTGTTCTATTGGACCCACCACTATGTCATCTCTCTCCTGTTCTATTAGACCCACCACCATGTCATCTCTCTCCTGTTCTATTAGACCCACCACCATGTCATCTCTCTCCTGTTCTATTGGAGGAACCACTGTCATTTCCCTACAGTCCTATTGGTTTTCATAACTTTTTTCGTTGTCCAGAAGCCAAAAGGTACAATCCTAGTCGATTCATCCTGAGCACCGTGGGGGGGGGTGGACAGCCTAGCGGGTAATGCATCCTGAGCACCGTGTGGGGGTGGACAGCCTAGCGGGTAATGCATCCTGAGCACCGTGGGGGTGGACAGCCTAGCGGCTAATGCATCCTGAGCACCGTGTGGGGGTGGACAGCCTAGCGGGTAATGCATCCTGAGTACCGTGTGGGGGTGGACAGCCTAGCGGGTAATGCATCCTGAGCACCGTGTGGGGGTGGACAGCCTAGCGGGTAATGCATCCTGAGTACCATGTCCAATTTGTAAGTCGCTCTGGATAAGAGCGTCTGCTCAATGACTTAAATGTAAATGTAAATGTGTGGGGGTGGACAGCCTAGCGGGTAATGCATCCTGAGTACCGTGGGGGGGTGGACAGCCTAGCGGGTAATGCATCCTGAGTACCGTGGGGGGTGGACAGCCTAGCGGGTAATGCATCCTGAGCACTATGGGGGTGGACAGCCTAGCGGGTAATGCATCCTGAGTACCGTGGGGGGTGGACAGCCTAGCGGGTAATGCATCCTGAGCACTATGGGGGTGGACAGCCTAGCGGGTAATGCATCCTGAGCACCGTGTGGGGGTGGACAGCCTAGCGGGTAATGCATCCTGAGTACCATGTCCAATTTGTAAGTCGCTCTGGATAAGAGCGTCTGCTAAATGACTTAAATGTAAATGTAAATGTGTGGGGGTGGACAGCCTAGCGGGTAATGCATCCTGAGTACCGTGGGGGGGTGGACAGCCTAGCGGGTAATGCATCCTGAGTACCGTGGGGGGTGGACAGCCTAGCGGGTAATGCATCCTGAGCACCGTGTGGGGGTGGACAGCCTAGCGGGTAATGCATCCTGAGTACCATGTCCAATTTGTAAGTCGCTCTGGATAAGAGCGTCTGCTAAATGACTTAAATGTAAATGTAAATGTGTGGGGGTGGACAGCCTAGCGGGTAATGCATCCTGAGTACCGTGGGGGGGTGGACAGCCTAGCGGGTAATGCATCCTGAGTACCGTGGGGGGTGGACAGCCTAGCGGGTAATGCATCCTGAGCACTATGGGGGTGGACAGCCTACGGGTAATGCATCCTGTACCGTGGGGGGTGGACAGCCTAGCGGGTAATGCATCCTGAGCACTATGGGGGTGGACAGCCTAGCGGGTAATGCATCCTGAGTACCGTGGGGGGGTGGACAGCCTAGCGGGTAATGCATCCTGAGCACTATGGGGGTGGACAGCCTAGCGGGTAATGCATCCTGAGCACTATGGGGGTGGACAGCCTAGCGGGTAATGCATCCTGAGTACCGTGGGGGGGTGGACAGCCTAGCGGGTAATGCATCCTGAGCACTATGGGTGCCACTGCAACAGGACATTTTAAAAAGATAACACGTTTGGCCAATGCAGAAGATAGTATCACCAAGGCTGGTTGAAAATTCTCTGCACTACACCAAACTGTACCTATGCTGTAACAACGAGTAATGGATGCCAAACATCTTTGGTTAAATCACCTAGGTTAGGCAAAGGTATTGAAAGTTGTTCATGTTAAAAGCCTTAAGGACAGAAACACCTTTCCACGAGCTTCAGTTAAACAGGCTGTTTTGAAACCTTTTGAAACCTCAAATTTCAAATGCAAGCTACATAAGTAAATTGTTAATTTCAAGCAATATTGACATAATCAAAATCCCAGTAACTAGCAAGCTCACCATTTAGCTAAGTTTAAAGTTCAAATGTCCATAGCTTCATCATAGCTACTGTACCTCAGGTCGTATGTTGTGGTTCGGGCTGTAGTTTTCAGATATCAGTTGGTCGAACAGCAGGTTGAGTTGTGTTTTCAGGCTGGCTGGATCTCCGGCTCGCAGTGAGCGGAGCTTGGATGAGTAGTGGGAGAACTGCCCCGCCACGGAACCCATCTCCTCCCGGTCCCCCGGAGCCAGCGGGCTGAACGGGACCGCATCTGGTGATAGCGTTACTGACACACCGTCGTTAATACCGGCTAGGCTGGAAGACATTGGAGGACTAGAGCCTGGTGACAACGTTGCTCTGGCAGCCATCTTTCAGGAAAAACTCTGCTGCAACGGTACATCCGGGGTTAGCTGGAGGTCAAAGCGTAGTTTCCCTTTTCTTCTTCTTCGGATTGGCGGATCGCATCCAATTTATAAGGTGCATACACCGAGACCTACTGTTATGGAGTATGAGGCCAGTCACGGTCTACATTAAATTATCTTCATTAGTCCTACCTATTCCCCTAAGAAAGTGACATAAGAGTGGTGGTTTCCTGTTCTGTGCAGCTTCTAATAGAAAATAAACCCAGAGGTGTTTTATATAGGCTATTTTAAATCCACCATATCTAATCTTGAACCGTTTTCACAAATGTATATCCAGTGAACAGGTTACTATTTATATCTAATATTTAATAACATATTTGAAATATTACTTTATTATAAACAAGAATCGGTCACTTTGAAAATGTAGAATGTGTCAGTTCCTGGTTGATTCCACTGCTTCAGGTGTCTTGAAGCAGCTCAGAAAGGCAGTCAGCAGCAGTAGCTTCAGAAACATCAATGAGACAGACAGGGAGAAACATCAATCAAATAGGAGGCAGGCCCTAGCTACCCCTTGATAGTTCAGTTATGAGATCCTGAGCACTCCTGTGATGGGTCCTTCTGTAGCTCAGTTGGTAGAGCATGGTGCTTGTAACGCCAGGGTAGTGGGTTTGATCCCTGGGACCACCCATACGTAGAATGTATGCACACATGACTGTAAGTCGCTTTGGATAAAAGCGTCTGCTAAATGGCATATATTATTATTATATTATGTGGACCCTGGCACTAGGTGGAGGTAATATCCCATGGTCGTATCAAGACTCCACAGATGGTTTAATTCTTGATACAGGCTTTTGGTGTATCCATAGGATGGATCATGAGTTGCCTGGCTCTTATCCATGACTCCCAGGCACAAGCTTGGAGAAAGAGATGACCTGAATCTCTCCACAGGCAATAGAAGGTGTTCTGTATCTTTGCCATGAATGATGAGAGATGACACGCCCCCAGTAAATCACTAGTCCATGTTCCTTTTAAATAGTGTTGAACAAATCTTTATGAACCAACAGTCAAAGCATTTTATACAGCAGTGCAAAGCAAAAAAAATGCATTTTAACATAATAATCTCTACTTTGTAGGCCTTCAGCAACTCTGTGTAGCAATTTCCTCATACTGCAAAATATACACATGTAGTCATTAGTTGTGTCCCAAATGCCCCGCCCCCGTCCCCCACCCTCCCTATGGGCCCTGGTCAAAAGTGGTGCACTACATAAGGAATAGTGTATAGGGACAGGATGTATCCCATCATGTTAATTATACTGCAACAGATACACACCAGATACACACCCATGCAGCACCCCACAGACAATGGAGAATCATCTAGAACTCTTCAATGTGTGTGTGGCCACAACCATCAATGTATCACGATCCAGGGTAGGAGTAGCGGCCTGCCGCGGTCAGTGGAGACGGGAGGAGAGAGAGCTGGAGGATGACCCAGGTAGACGTCAGGTGTTTAGGGAGTAGAGGTTAAGGTGTAGGGGTTCAACCAGACTTGAAGAGCAGGATGGCCACCTGGCCCAGGTAGAAGTAGATGAAGTGTTTGGTTTCATGCGTCACGTAGCTGCCAAAGTTTCTACCCACAATGCAATGCCACGTGGGGTTGTACTTCTTGTCAAACTCCTGGAACAAAACAGGGAACATTTAGGAACACACACACAAACCACACACACACACACACACACACACACACACACACGGTAAGGATGTCTGTCTGGTTAGCAACCTTCTTGATGTAAGCAGCGATATCCTTCTCAATGTTGTATTTCTCCATGGCCTGAGTGGCACAGTCCACAGCATCCTGCTGCATGTCCTCTGACATGTCGGCATTCTTTATGACAGCCTTCCTGTCGGTCATGGTGACTAGAGGGGGAGGGAGAAGAAGGTTAGTTAAAGATACACTACGGAGAAATCGCGTCGCCATTTCCTGGTTCCTAAAATTTTGAATTGTCAGGTCACACAAAAAGTAAAATATTGCAGATTTAACCTGTAGATTCTAATTCATGGTATCATAAGCAGTGGGACTGGAGAGAGGGTAGAGGAGTCTGCTGTGATGGTATCGTAAGCAGTGGGACTGGGGAGAGGAGTCTGATGTGATCGTATCGTAAGCAGTGGGACTGGAGAGAGGGTAGAGGAGTCTGCTGTTGAACAGGTATGTGAGAGACATACAAAGAAGCTTGGCGAACACCTCCTGCACTATTATAGTGTAATAACGGAGGTGGTTTTGTGACAACCGTCTGTCTACATACCAATGGAACCTTATTATATACAGTGCACTACTTCTGACCAGAACCTGGGCCCAGTCTGGCCGACTAGCACCCTACTTTTAACCAGAGCTTGGGCTCAGTCTGTCCGACTAGCACCCCTTCAGAGTCCTGTTACTGGCACTAGAGTGACACGGCACTCTAGTCAGAGGGACGCACATTCACAAAGGAAAAAAACGAAAAAAAATATCCCTCGTCCGTCACGAACATTGAATACAATTACATTTGAATTTCCTCTGCCGATTGTCTGTGGGGTTGGTCCTTCAGTGGGTCTACTACACACATTTTTAAATGTTTACCCCCATTTTTCTTCCCAATTTCGTGGTATCCAATTGTTAGTAGTTACTATCTTGTCTCATCGCTACAACTCCTGTACGGGCTCGGGAGAGACATAGGTTGAAAGTCATGCGTCCTCCGATACACAACCCAACCAAGCCGCACTGCTTCTTAACACAGCGCGCATCCAACCCGGAAGCCAGCCACACCAATGTGTCGGAGGAAACACCGTGCACCTGGCAACCTTGGTTAGCGTGCACTGCGCCCGGCCCGCCACAGGAGTCGCTAGTGCCCGATGAGACAAGGATATCCCTACTGGCCAATCCCTCCCTAACCCGGACGATGCTATGCCAATTGTATTTATTATGGATCCCCATTAGTTCCTGCCCAAGCAGCAGCTACTCTTCCTGGGGTCCAGACACACCAAAGCGTCCACATTACATATAAAACAGTGAACTGTTTGTACTGAATGAACTAAAGATAAAACAGTACAACACCCCTACACCTCCACAACACAGCATGTTAAATATCACCCTACGACAATATCAATGTGTGCGTATGCATGGGTCTACCTTTGTGTCGGTCTCTTCACAGTGTGTGTATGCATGTGTCTGAGCCTGTTTGTCTTGCTTCACAGTCCCCGCTGTTCCATAAGGTGTATTTTTAAATCTGATTCTCCTGCTGCATCAATTACCTGATGTGGAATAGAGTTCCATGTGGTCATGGCGCTTTATAAACTCGGCAAAAAAAAGAAAAACGGACCTTTGAAAGACATTGTCCTGGAAAAGAATACGTAAAAATCCAAAAAACTTCAGGTCTTTTCCCATGCTTGTTTAATGAACCATAAACAATTAATTAACATGAACCTGTGGAACGGTCATTAAGACACTGACAGCCTAGGCAATTAAAGGTTACAGTTATGAAAACTTATGACACTAGAGGCCTTTCTACGGCCACTGAAAAACACCAAAAGAAAGATGCCCAGGGTCCCTTGCTCATCTGCGCGAACGTGCCTTAGGCATGTTGCAAGGAGGATTGAGGACTGCAGATGTGGGCAGGGCAATAAATTGCAATGTCCGTACTGTGAGACACCGAAGACAGCGCTACAGGGAGACAGGACAGACAGCTGATCGTCCTCGCAGTGGCAGACGACGTGTAAAAACACCTGCACAGGATCGGTACAGCCGAACATCACACCTGCGGGAGAGGTACAGGATGACAACAACAACTGCCCGAGTTACACCAGGAATGCACAATCCCTCCATCACTTCTCAGACTGTCCGCTAAAAGCCTTCAGTCCATCCTCTGTTGTAAGGCTGGTCCTCACCAGACAGGGGGGCCATTTGGTTATGTACTAGTATGTTGTTGTACTAGTAGTATGTTGTTTCGATGAGCACAAAACCACCGTCGCTGGACCAGACAGGACTGGCAAAAAGTCTTCACTGACGAGTCACGGTTTTGTCTCACCAGGGGTGATGGTCGGATTCGCATTTATCGTCGAAGGAATGAGCTTTACACCAAGGCTTATACTCTGAGCGGTATCAATTTGGAGATGGAGGGTCCGTCATGGTCTGGGGCGGTGTGTCACAGCATCATCGGACTGAGCTTGTTGTCATTGCAGGCAATCAACCCTGTGCGTTACAGGGAAGACATCCTCCTCCCTCATGTGGTACCCTTCCTGCAGGCTCATCCTGATATGACCCTCCAGCTTGACAATGCCACCAGCCATACTTCTCCTTCTGTGCGTGATTTCCTGCAAAAAAGGAATGTCAGTGTTCTGCCATAGCCAGCCATAGAAAAGCCCGGATCTCAATCCCATTGAGCATGTCTGGGACCTGTTGGAGCAGAGGGTGAGGGCTAGGGCCATTCCCCCCCCAGAAATGTCTGGGAACTTGCAGGTGCCTTGGTGGAAGAGTGGGGTAACATCTCACACCAAGAACTGGCAAATCTGGTGCAGTCCATGAGAAGGAGATGCACTACAGTACTTAATGCAGCTGGTGGCCACACCAGATACTGACTTTTACTTTTGATTTTGACACCCCCCTTTGTTCAGGGACACATTATTCCATTTCTGTTAGTCACATGTCTGTGGAACTTGTTCAGTTTATGTCTCAGTTGTTGAATCTTGTTATGTTCATACAAATACTTACACATGTTAAGTTTGCTGAAAATCAATGCAGTTGACAGTAAGAGGTGGTTACTTTTTTTGCTGAGTTTAGTACTGTGTGCCTCCCATAGTCTGTTCTGGACTTGGGGACTGTGAAGAGACCTTTGGTGACATGTCTTGTGGAGTATGCATGGGTGTCTGAGCTGTGTGCCAGTAGTTTAGACAGACAGCTTGGTGCATTCAGCTTGTCAACACCTACAAAAACAAGTAATGAAGTCAATCTCTTCCACTTTGAGCAATGAGAGATTGACATGCATGTCATTAATTTTAGTGGACCAAGGACCAGCCGTGCTGCCGTGTTCTGAGCCAACTGCAATCTTCCGAAGTCCCTCTTTGTGGCACCTGACCACACTACTCAACTGTAGTCCAAGTGTGACAGAACTAGGACCTGTAGGACCTGACTTGTTGATAGTGCTGTTAAGAAGGTAGAAACTAGAGCCTGTAGGACCTGCCTTGTTGATAGTGTTGTTAAGAAGGTAGAAACTAGGACCTGTAGGACCTGCCTTGTTGATAGTGCTGTTAAGGTAGAGCAACGCTTTATTATGGACAGACTTCTCCCTGTCTTAGCTACTGTTGTATCAATATGTTTTGACCATGACAGTTAACAATCTGACGAGTCGCAGGGTTACTCCAAGCAGTTTAGTATCTATAAGTGACTCCCGACAGTAATATTTTAGCCAGATGTGTAATGCCAGTAGCCTGCGGAATCTTTCACACCCGCGGCACAACCATTTTTATTTTACCTTTATTTAACTAGGCAAGTCAGTTAAGAACAAATTCTTATTTTCAATGACTGCCTAGGAACAGTGGGTTAACTGCCTGTTCAGGGGCAGAATGTCAGCTCGGGGATTTGAACTTGCAACCTCCCGGTTACTAGTCCAACGCACTAACCACTAGGCTACGCTGCTGCCACGATGGTAGTTGACCTGAAATGGTCAGTTTTTGGGACTCTTAATGCTAAAATCAGTTCTTTAACTTCTTGGATATAGGGGGCGCTATTTTAAATTTTGGATGAAAAACATTCCCGTTTTAAACAAGATATTTTGTCACGAAAAGATGCTCGACTATGCATATAATTGACAGCTTTGGAAAGAAAACACACTAACGTTTCCAAAACTGCAAAGATATTGTCTGTGAGTGCCACAGAACTGATGTTACAGGCAAAACCCAGATAAAAATCCAATCAGGAAGTGCCGCATTTTTTGAAACCACCTCATGCTAATGACTCCTTATATGGCTGTGAAGGAGCTAGAAGTGAGTTTACGTTTTCCCCAAGGTGTCTGCAGCATTGTGACACCTTTTTAGGCATTTCCATTGGAGAATGGCTGTAAGAGACCACATAGGGCGAGTGGACGCATGGTGTCTCCCACAGAAAACCTTGCGCAAAATACTGAGGTAGCAATTTTTCCAATCGTTTCTTCTGAGAAACCAACTGCCTGGATATATTATCGAATACATATGTTAAAAACACCTTGAGGATGGGATCCTAAACAACGTTTTCCGTGTTTCTGTCGATATTATGGAGCAAATTTTGAAAAGTTTGGAGTTATAGTTTAAGTATTTTCAGTCGATTTCTCAGCCAAGCAGGATGAACAAACGTGACATTTTTCGGCCTAAAAAAAAAACATTTTTCTAACTGAGAGTCTCCTGAGTGAAAGCATCTGAAGTTCTTCAAAGGTAAATTATGTAATTTGGTTGCTTTTCTTATTTTTGTGAAAATGTTGCCTGCTGCCAGCACAGCCTAGCATAGCATTATGCCATGATAAACTTAGAAATGCTTGTCTAGCATTGGCAGTAATGCATATTTTGAAAATCTGAGATGACAGTGTTGTTAACAAAAGGCTAAGCTTGTGTTTGAATATATTTATTTAATTTGCGATTTTCATGAATAGGAATCGTTGCGTTATGGTAATGCGCTTGAGGCTATGATTACGCTCCCGGATACGGGATTGCTCGTCGCAAGAGGTTAAAATCCATTTTCCAGATGTTCCGAGCTAGCCCTCCTGATGTTGTTTGACCCCACATGAACTACGACAGTGTCAGCTCCCGGCATCTGTGGAAGAACAGTAGGAAGCAGCCTTGTTTTGTCCTGTACTCGTGTTCCTGTGGTAGAACAGTCTGAAGCAGCCTTGTTATGTCCTGTACTCGTGTTCCTGTGGTAGAACAGTCTGAAGCAGCCTTGTTCTGTCCTGTACTCGTGTTCCTGTGGTAGAACAGTCAGAAGCAGCCTTGTTATGTCCTGTACTTGTGTTCCTGTGGTAGAACAGTCTGAAGCAGCCTTATGTCCTGTACTCGTGTTCCTGGGTAGCACAGGGTTTTTGCCTTGGGACCAAGCTGTTTCTCACCATGGAGCTGCCTATGATGACAGCTGGTGAAGCGACAGGTCTCTCAGGCAGCCTCACGGTCTGATGAGGGTGGGAGCTCCGAGAATCTGAACCAGAGGTAGAAGCCACCGGAGAGGGAAACAGAAGAGAGGACAAAGACATAGGTACCGTCGGCCTTCTGATTCGATCTTGAATGGGAAGCCCCCAAGGAAGAAGGCGCCGGAGCCTCTGGATCCAGGGCGGCAAAGCCGTTTCTGGTCTGTGTCAGGTCCGGGCTCAACATCTCCAAAGACACCCCTGTTGCCAGAGGACACTTTCTTCGACTTCCACTGCGAGTGATGCATCTCCATGGCTGGTTGGTTGGGTCGAGGACAGCGCCGTCCTCCAGGGAAGGAGAAGAACCCGTCGGGGATGGAACCCTGCTCAGCACCGGCCAGTCAGCTGTGGAGAGCCGACACGCTGGCGACACTTCCAGACCAGAGTGGAATCCAGCTACTGGGGTGGAAGAAAAAGTAGGCGGGCATGGACACCCCGGTAGCTAGTGTAGGTTTGCTACATGCTTGCTAAGAGGAGCCACTTCACCACCCTGTAGTCCTCCGCAAGCAAGCAGTTGCTACATTGAAAGTCAGCACGGTCCACATTGTCCTGGAACAAAGCAAACAGCTCCTGCAGTGATGGAAACGTTCGATAGCGACCTGCATTTTAGACCGCCGAGCCAAATAGGCTAGCTGGGCTTCCATGTGCAGAATCTGGGAATATCCCGGGACAGACAGCAGTGCTCACAGCAACTAAGCCCAACAGAGCTGCAGGATCCCGGGACAGACAGCAGCGCTCACAGCAACTAAGCCCAACAGAGCTGCAGGATCCCGGGACAGACAGCAGCGCTCACAGCAACTAAGCCCAACAGAGCTGCAGGATCCCGGGACAGACAGCAGCGCTCACAGCAACTAAGCCCAACAGAGCTGCAGGATCCCGGGACAGACAGCAGCGCTCACAGCAACTAAGCCCAACAGAGCTGCAGGATCCCGGGACAGACAGCAGCGCTCACAGCAACTAAGCCCAACAGAGCTGCAGGATCCCGGGACAGACTGCAGCGCTCACAGCAACTAAGCCCAACAGAGACGCAGGATCCCGGGACAGACTGCAGCGCTCACAGCAACTAAGCCCAACAGAGCTGCAGGATCCAACAAAAGTATATAAAAACACTGTCAGCTTTACGAAACAATAAGCCGAGGTCTCTCGTTCAGCGGTCAACAATGTATGCACACATGACTGTAAGTCGCTTTGGATAAAAGCGTCTGCTAAATGGCATATATTATCAACAAGAAACAGACGTCGCGCTCAGATGACTTCATAGGCCTGACCTATTCCCACATTCAAGAAGCTTTGTTTTGATTGGGTTATTTTGTCTAAACCTTCAGGCCTACCTATAGAAAATGTTTAAAACTACTCTGCCCAGCCTGGATAGTGGCCAAAAGGGTGTTGTTATTCCCCAGGGCCTCTACAGGTGGCGAGAGGGGTATTCTCCAAGTGGGGAGAGGGGTATTCTCCAAGTGTGGAGAGGGGTATTCTCCAAGTGGGGAGAGGGGTATTCTCCAAGTGGGGAGAGGGGTATTCTCCAAGTGGGGAGAGGGGTATTCTCCAAGTGGGGAAGTGGGGAGAGGGGTATTCTCCAAGTGGGGAAGGGGTATTCTCAAGTGTTTCTCAAGTGGGGAGAGGGTTATTCTCCGAACCTTCAGGGGGTATTCTCCGAGAGGAAAATTCTTAAAAGAGGGGTATTCTCCCAGCCTGGGAGAGGGGCTCCAAAGGGTGTTGGGTATTCTCCAAGTGGGGAGAGGGGTATTCTCCAAGTGGGGAGAGGGGTATTCTCCAAGTGGGGAGAGGGGTATTCTCCGAGAGGGGAGAGGGGTATTCTCCGAGAGGGGAGAGGGGTATTCTCCGAGAGGGGTATTCTCCGAGAGGGGAGAGGGGTATTCTCCGAGAGGGAGGGGAGAGGGGGAGAGGGGTATTCTCCAGAGGGGAGAGGGGTATTCTCCGAGAGGTGGGTGGGGAGAGGGGTATTCTCCGAGAGGGGTATTCTCCGAGAGGGGAGAGGGGGTATTCTCCAGGTGGGGAGAGGGGTATTCTCCAAGTGGGGAGAGGGGTATTCTCCGAGAGGGGAGAGGGGTATTCTCCGAGAGGGGAGAGGGGTATTCTCCGAGAGGGGAGAGGGGTATTCTCCAGGCAATATCACATGAGCCTGAAGCTACAAACTGGCCAAATTAATGCAAAAGCCAAAGTAATTTTTGGTTTAAAATGGTGTTTAATTCTAAATCACAGTCTAGATGTGAAATGTATAGACTATAATGACAACAAAAAATTTAAATACTGAGCGCTTTATGTCCTTAACAGGCTACTGTGTCACCGTCACTAATGCTTCAAAGTATTTCTTTGTGGGTTATAGCCTTGAAACTGAATTAAAACATTTTAGTTCCTTCTTAGGCTTCCTGTCTGGCTTCCAACCTATTTAGTGTGTCTATATGCTGTTTAATATGATATGTAGACTATTTGAAATGTGTGCTTCTTACACTCACATGTTCATTAAAATATCTTTCATTAAAACCATATGGTTTGGTTTCAATACCAAATGGTAGGTCCAGGAAGTCACAACAATAGATAGGTTTTGCATCCGTTTTTTCCTCCCAGTGGAGGTCAGATTTTAGAATGAGATCATTTGAGATCTGACCCTGATGAGAGTCTATTTACGTTTGAACATCTTGAACATTCTGGCTTTAACAAAAATGTCCATGTACTATTATCTTCTCCCAGTACAGCCAGAAGAGGACTGGCCACCCCTCAGAGCCTGGTTCCTCTCCCCCCAGCACAGCCAGAAGAGGACTGGTCACCCGCAGAGCCTGGTTCCTCTCCCCCCAGCACAGCCAGAAGAGGACTGGTCACCCACAGAGCCTGGTTCCTCTCCCCCAGCACAGCCAGAAGAGGACTGGTCACCCACAGAGCCTGGTTCCTCTCCCCCAGCACAGCCAGAAGAGGACTGGCCACCCCTCAGAGCCTGGTTCCTCTCCCCCCAGCACAGCCAGAAGAGGACTGGTCACCCGCAGAGCCTGGTTCCTCTCCCCCCAGCACAGCCAGAAGAGGACTGGTCACCCCGCAGAGCCTGGTTCCTCTCCCCCCAGCACAGCCAGAAGAGGACTGGTCACCCACAGAGCCTGGTTCCTCTCCCCCCAGCACAGCCAGAAGAGGACTGGTCACCCCGCAGAGCCTGGTTCCTCTCCCCCCCAGCACATCCAGAAGAGGACTGGTCACCCACAGAGCCTGGTTCCTCTCCCCCCAGCACAGCCAGAAGAGGACTGGTCACCCCGCAGAGCCTGGTTCCTCTCCCCCCAGCACAGCCAGAAGAGGACTGGTCACCCACAGAGCCTGGTTCCTCTCCCCCCAGCACAGCCAGAAGAGGACTGGTCACCCCGCAGAGCCTGGTTCCTCTCCCCCCAGCACAGCCAGAAGAGGACTGGTCACCCCCCAGAGCCTGGTTCCTCTCCCCCCAGCACATAACCTAGAGAGGAACCAGGCTTTGGCCTTTCCAGGGAGTTTTTCCAAGCCACCGTGCTTCTACACCTGCATTGCTTGCTGTTTGGGGTTTTAGGCTGGGTTTCTGTACAGCACTTTATGACCTCAACTGATGTAGGAAGGGCTTTATAAATACATTCGATTGAGTTGGAGAGATGATCACTTTGTTGCACTGATACATTTGCAAATGTTTGCACAGAACAGACGATCCAAAACGAATTGACAAACAAAACATTATCACTTGCAAACCACTTGAGCAATGAGGCAATCAATAACATGCTGTTGCAATGAGGCAATCAATAACATGCTGTTGCAATGAGGTAATCAATAACATGCTGTTGCAATGAGGTAATCAATAACATGCTGTTGCACTGAGGCACTCAATAACATGCTGTTGCACTGAGGCAATCAATAACATGCTGTTGCACTGAGGCAATCAATAACATGCTGTTGCACTGAGGTAATCAATAACATGCTGTTGCAATGAGGCAATCAATAACATGCTGTTGCACTGAGGCAATCAATAACATGCTGTTGCACTGAGGTAATCAATAACATGCTGTTGCACTGAGGCAATCAATAACATGCTGTTGCACTGAGGCAATCAATAACATGCTGTTGAACATAGAATAGATGGTCGTACCATTTTTGTACGGACTTCGCTTTGTGCACGAGGGCATTGTCATACTGAAATAGGAAAGGGCCTTCCTCAAACTGTTTCCAGCTGGAAGCACAGACTCATCTGCCGTAGCGTTAAGATTTCCCTTCCCTGGAACTAAGGGGCCCGAACCATGAAAAACAGCCCCAGATCATTATTCCTCCTCCACCAAAATGTACAGTAGGCACTATGCATTGGGGCAGGTAGCGTTCTCCTGGCAGCCGACAAACCCAGTTTTGTCCATCAGGCTGCTAGATGGTGCAGCGCGATTCATCACTCCAGAGAATGCGTTTCCACTGCTCCAGAGTCCAATGGTGGCAAGTGTTTACACCACTCCAGCCGATGCTTGGCATTGCGCATGGTGATCTTGGGCTTGTGTGCGGCTGCTCGGCCATGAAAACCCATTTCATGAAGCTTCTGAAGAATAGTCATTGTGCGGACATTGCTTTCAGAGACAGTTTGGATCTCTGTAGTGAGTGATGCAAATGATTCCACCACAATGCTTCACGGTAGGGATGGTGTTCGATGGTTGAGGATTTTGTGTCTGGTTTTCTCCAGACAAAGCGCTATATGTGTGTCATCAGACTACAGAATCTTGTCTTATGCTCAGTCTTTCACGTGCCTTTTTGCAAAAACCAGGTGTACCGTCATGTGCATTTTTCTCATAAAGCCCAGATTAGTGAAGTGCTGTAGAGACTATTGTCCGTCTGGCCACTCTCCCATAAAGCCCAGATTAGTGAAGTGCTGTAGAGACTATTGTCCGTCTGGCCACTCTCCCATAAAGCCCAGATTAGTGAAGTGCTGTAGAGACTATTGTCTGTCTGGCCACTCTCCCATAAAGCCCAGATTAGTGAAATGCTGTAGAGACTATTGTCCTTCTGGCCATTCTCCCATAAAGCCCAGATTGGTGAAGTGCTGTAGAGACTATTGTCCTTCTGGCCACTCTCCCATAAAGCCCAGATTAGTGAAGTGCTGTAGAGACTATTGTCCTTCTGGCCACTCTCCCATAAAGCCCAGATTAGTGAAGTGCTGTAGAGACTATTGTCTGTCTGGCCACTCTCCCATAAAGCCCAGATTAGTGAAATGCTGTAGAGACTATTGTCCTTCTGGCCATTCTCCCATAAAGCCCAGATTGGTGAAGTGCTGTAGAGACTATTGTCCTTCTGGCCACTCTCCCATAAAGCCCAGATTAGTGAAATGCTGTAGAGACTATTGTCCTTCTGGCCACTCTCCCATAAAGCCCAGATTGGTGAAGTGCTGTAGAGACTATTGTCCGTCTGGCCACTCTCCCATAAAGCCCAGATTAGTGAAGTGCTGTAGAGACTATTGTCCGTCTGGCCACTCTCCCATAAAGCCCAGATTAGTGAAATGCTGTAGAGACTATTGTCCGTCTGGCCACTCTCCCATAAAGCCCAGATTAGTGAAATGCTGTAGAGACTATTGTCCTTCTGGCCATTCTCCCATAAAGCCCAGATTGGTGAAGTGCTGTAGAGACTATTGTCCTTCTGGCCACTCTCCCATAAAGCCCAGATTGGTGAAGTGCTGTAGAGACTATTGTCCTTCTGGCCACTCTCCCATAAAGCCCAGATTAGTGAAGTGCTGTAGAGACTATTGTCCGTCTGGCCACTCTCCCATAAAGCCCAGATTAGTGAAGTGCTGTAGAGACTATTGTCCGTCTGGCCACTCTCCCATAAAGCCCAGATTAGTGAAATGCTGTAGAGACTATTGTCCGTCTGGCCACTCTCCCATAAAGCCCAGATTAGTGAAATGCTGTAGAGACTATTGTCCTTCTGGCCATTCTCCCATAAAGCCCAGATTGGTGAAGTGCTGTAGAGACTATTGTCCTTCTGGCCACTCTCCCATAAAGCCCAGATTGGTGAAGTGCTGTAGAGACTATTGTCCTTCTGGCCACTCTCCCATAAAGCCCAGATTAGTGAAGTGCTGTAGAGACTATTGTCCGTCTGGCCACTCTCCCATAAAGCCCAGATTAGTGAAGTGCTGTAGAGACTATTGTCCGTCTGGCCACTCTCCCATAAAGCCCAGATTAGTGAAATGCTGTAGAGACTATTGTCCTTCTGGCCATTCTCCCATAAAGCCCAGATTGGTGAAGTGCTGTAGAGACTATTGTCCTTCTGGCCACTCTCCCATAAAGCCCAGATTAGTGAAATGCTGTAGAGACTATTGTCCTTCTGGCCACTCTCCCATAAAGCCCAGATTGGTGAAGTGCTGTAGAGACTATTGTCCTTCTGACAGGTTCTCCCATCTCAGACAAGGAACTGTAGTTCTGCCAGAGCGGTCATTGGGTTCTTGGACACCTCTCTGACCAAGGTCCTTATAGCCCAGTTTGGTCGAACGGCCAGCTGTAGGCAGAGTCTGGGTAGTTACATATTTTATCAATTTCCCGATGGAGACCACTGTGCTCGCAAACTTTAAACTCTATTAATTGCTTTATACCCTTACATATGCCTCATCACAAATCTCTCAAAGAGCTACACAGTTCCTTGGACGTCATAATAGTTTCTGCTATGACTATGTCTGCTATGTAACCTCTGCACGGTCAACTGTCGGAGTTCTATATACACAGCTGTTTCTTTCCAAATCATGTCCAATCAATTTAATTGGCCACAGGTGGCCTCCAAGTTGTAGTGACCTCAAGAATGGTTCAAATACATTGGATGCACCGAGCTCATTTTGGAGTGTTACATAAATGAGATATTTCTGTATTTAATTTTCCACGAAACTTGTTGTCATTGTGGGGTATTATGTGTAGATGGATGAAAAAAGGTATTTAACACACTTTGAATTCAGGCTGTAACACAAAATGTGGTATAGGTCAAGAGGTATGAAAATGTTCTGAAGGCTCTGTACATGTAAGGGATAAACGCTGATGCCCTTTACATTACCTGGTCAATAATGAATGACTTGGTACTCAGAGTTCATTCGGCAGAGGCGTTTATCCTGCTTATGCCATGGTTGCCAAATAAAACTAGCACACATTTAGAAGTTACATGTTTTCATACAGATTTACATAAGTAAATTCATACTAATTCATCCTTCCACTAAAACTGGTTGTTAGTTCTATCGGTTAGGTTGTTAGAGAAGCAGACTGGTTGTTACTAACCCTTGCTAGCTAGTCAACTAAGACTAACACAGTCACATACCGTTTCAACCCAGTGGATTCCATACACCAGACCATGCTGATTCCATACACCAGACCATGCCGATTCCATACACCAGACCATGCTGATTCCATACACCAGACCGTTTCAACACAGCTGATTCCATACACCAGACCATGCTGATTCCATACACCAGACCATGCTGATTCCATACACCAGACCATGCTGATTCCATACACCAGACCGTTTCAACACAGCTGATTCCATACACCAGACCGTTTCAACACAGCTGCTTCCATACACCAGACCGTTTCAACACAGCTGATTCCATACACCAGACCGTTTCAACACAGCTGCTTCCATACACCAGACCATGCTGATTCCATACACCAGACCGTTTCAACACAGCTGATTCCATACACCAGACCATGCTGATTCCATACACCAGACCGTTTCAACACAGCTGATTCCATATACCAGACCATACCGTTTCAACACAGCTGATTCCATACACCATACCGTTTCAACACAGCTCCATGCAGAACAGAAGAGACAAAAATGTGACGTCGCTCACCCTCTTGCTGCTGTTGATTGTGCTTAGTAGACGCGCTGAACAACGCAGTTCTGTCTGGACGTCAGCCTTTCTCACCTCCGTTGTGCTGTTTCGAGCGGAGTTCTGTGTTTACCGGTTACTTACATGCCACGCCCCCCCGCACTGCATTGACGATCTGATTGGCTGTTCCGCCCCCCGCACTGCATTGACGATCTGATTGGCTATTCCGACTCCCCCCGGGTGTTGCGATCGTTTTCACTAGCGCGCTCCTGCCCGCATTTTGTTTCCACCCAGAATTCACCGTGTCCCTGGGCATGAAGGTGATTTATCCCGAACTGATACAATTATGATCAGCTAGGAAACAGATGGTAGAAAGACAGGCAGGTAGACAGACCTTGTCAGACAGGCTGGCAGACAGACCTTGTCAGACAGAGGTGCCAGACAGGTAGACAGACCGTCAGACAGAGGGGACGGACAGACAGGCTGGCAGGGAGGCAAACAAATTAAATGTTATTTGTCACATGCACTGAATACAACAGGTGTAAACCTTACAGTGAAATACTTATGATGCATACATATTCAGAGGGACTGATACAGATGTCTAGATATGGTTTGTCTGAAGATACTTCTCTATCATTCTACAGGTCTATAATACAACACGGTGGCTACTGGATGGATGGTACAGATGTCTCTGCAGAACAACCCAGCATCAGATTCCTTAAGACTATAAACCATAACCCCACACTAACAGTAGTGATCTATATGTCTGTTATAACTTTTAACGATGTCCTGTGATATATTGTACATATGTGAAGTGTTGTTTGTCCTGTGTATGTTGCTGAAACAGGGAAACAGAGACACTGTTGCTACTGTAGAAGGCAGACTTTATTGAAAGAGCTGAAACATTAAAAGTGACCAACTGGAGAAACAATCCCATCATCCTCATAACTTACTGAGGAAACCTTAAAAAACATGACCCTCCCTCAATCCCCCCCCACATTGATCCCTTCTCCCAGACCCTCCCTCAACCCCCTCCACATTGATCCCTCCTCCCATACCACCCCCACCCCCCCGGCCACCTCGATCCCTCCTCCCAGACTCCTCTAGTTACCGCTCTCCTTACGCGCGCGCCTCCATCCTGAGACTCCTGGTTTTGCTCCCAGCTTTGAGCTCCTCTTTTAAACCCAAAAAACTACTGGATCCCAGACGGGTGCTGGAGGTTCCACATGGGAAAAAATACTAAAAACTGAATTTAGTGTGTTTTAGAGCCAATTGAGTAAGGTCTAGTTTATAGGTTCCAGTGGACTGGGGCCGGGGTCCCGATCCGGGTTTCCTTTCTCTCCATCATTAATCCTAATCCTGAATCCTGCTCTGATCCTGATGGTCTGATTGGCTCCGGGATGGGGAGACAGAGAGCCCTCCTCCAATCACAGCCCTCCTTGAGACAGATCCCAAAACCAACAGAGAGGGAAGGAGTAACAGGTTAGAATCACTCCGCCTGATACAGCAAACGCCACACTATAAACAGACTGTCAGCTATGAAAAAATACTTTTAAAAACAAGGTATCTGACTCTGAACCAAGACTAGAGAAAATACAACCAACCAATCAGTGATGCCATTACAGACACTATTTTATAGTAAATATATATTTTTAAAAAAATGATAAACTGTCACCAGTGTGGATGAAAAGGAGGCATGCTATGCTCTGACAAGCAAGTGTATAGAAAACCAGAGGAGAGAGAGGAGGGGGACCCAAGGAAGGAGAGGAGAGAGAGAGAGGAGGGGGACCCAAGGAAGGAGAGGAGAGAGAGGAGGGGGACCCAAGGAAGGAGGAGAGAGAGAGGAGGGGGACCAAGGAAGGAGAGGAGAGAGAGAGGAGGGGGGACCCAAGGAAGGAGAGGAGAGAGAGAGGAGAGAGAGAGAGGAGGGGGACCCAAGGAAGGAGAGGAGAGAGAGGAGGGGGACCCAAGGAAGGAGAGGAGAGAGAGAGGAGGGGGACCCAAGGAAGGAGAGGAGAGAGAGAGGAGGGGGACCAAGGAAGGAGAGGAGAGAGAGAGGAGGGGGACCCAAGGAAGGAGAGAGAGAGAGAGGAGGGGGACCCAAGGAAGGAGAGGAGAGAGAGAGGAGGGGGACCCAAGGAAGGAGAGGAGAGAGAGAGGAGGGGGACCCAAGGAAGGAGAGGAGAGAGAGAGGAGGGGGACCCAAGGAAGGAGAGGAGAGAGAGAGGAGGGGGACCCAAGGAAGGAGAGGAGAGAGAGAGGAGGGGGACCCAAGGAAGGAGAGGAGAGAGAGAGGGGGACCCAAGGAAGGAGAGGAGAGAGAAAAGGGGGACCCAAGGAAGGAGGAGAGGGGGGTGCCAATGAAGGAGGAGAGGGGGGGGACCTAAGGAAGGAGGAGAGGTGGGGACCTAAGGAAGGAGGAGAGGTGGGGACCCAAGGAAGGAGAGAGAGATGGGGGCAAGGAAGGAAAGGAGAGAGAGGGGGGGCAAGGAAGGAGAGGAGAGAGAGGAGGGGGACCCAAGGAAGGAGAGGAGAGAGAGGAGGGGGACCCAAGGAAGGAGAGGAGAGAGAGGAGGGGGACCCAAGGAAGGAGAGGAGAGAGAGAGGAGGGGGACCCAAGGAAGGAGAGGAGAGAGAGAGGGGGACCCAAGGAAGGAGAGGAGAGAGAGAGGAGGGGGACCCAAGGAAGGAGAGGAGAGAGGGGGGGGGCAAGGAAGGAGAGGAGAGAGGAGGGGGACCCAAGGAAGGAGAGGAGAGAGAGAGGAGGGGGACCCAAGGAAGGAGAGGAGAGAGAGAGGAGGGGGACCCAAGGAAGGAGAGGAGAGAGAGAGGAGGGGGACCCAAGGAAGGAGAGAGAGGGGGGACCCAAGAAAGGAGGAGAGAGATGGGGGGCAAGGAAGGAGAGAGGGGGGGCAAGGAAGGAGAGGAGAGAGGGACCCAAGGAAGGAGAGGAGAGAGAGGGGGGGACCCAAGGAAGGAGAGGAGAGGACCCAAGGAAGGAGAGAAGAGAGAGGAGGGGACCCAAGGAAGGAGAGGAGAGAGAGGGGGGGACCCAAGGAAGGAGAGGAGAGGACCCAAGGAAGGAGAGAAGAGAGAGGAGGGGACCCAAGGAAGGAGAGGAGAGAGAGGGGGGGGACCCAAGGAAGGAGAGGACCCAAGGAAGGTAGAGGAGAGGGAGAGGGAAGGGCAAAAGCTAAACTTGTGTATTGAGTTTACAGTAAAGTACAGGCTGCCGTTTTAAAACATTTATTAACAGTTATAACTGGATCATAAAAATAAACAGGTCGGAAAGCTATTTGGGTGAAAGACTGTTGTCATAGCATTGGCTGGTTATTTGACTCCTCATCCTCCTGTTAATGCTAATATAAACGGTTTCCTGTTTCCGAGCCAATTCAGACTCTGTTCCTGTGTCCCAAAAGCCTATCAGAACACAAATCAAACCATCCCTCCATCAACACAAAAGAAAAAACCTCCCTCTTTCCCATTTCCACCCCTCCATACAGCATGACACCTTCCCTTCCCCCCCAGCAGCCATAACACCAAGACAAAGAGAGTGGGGAGCGGGTGAGAAGATATAGGAGGGGGACAAGGAGATGGGAGTGCAGGACTGTAAAGAGACAGGAGGCAGATGGAGGAGGGAGGGGGGGGGGCAGATACAAAAGAGAACAGAGATCATGAATAAAACAAAAATATAATAACATCTGTGGTAAACTAGACCAAAAACAAGGGGATGAAAGAACAGAGGGAGGGGAAGAAGAACAAGAAGAGGAAGGCAAGAGGAACAGCAGAACGGTAGAATGATGTAACACATTAGAAGATCCATCTGCATCTGTCTCGAGTCTCCTGGTCTGATGATCTCACATCCCTCCCCCTGGGCTGGGGTCTCCTGGTCTGATGATCTCACATCCCTCTCCCTGGGCTGGGGTCTCCTGGTCTGATGATCTCACATCCCTCCCCCTGGGCTGGGGTCTGCTGGGCTGGGGTTCCTGGAGGTGTGTGTATCTAGGAGCGGGAGCGTGAGTGTCGTGGCGAGTAGCGTGGAGAGGCCCGGCTGCGTCGCGGCGGTGAGAAGCTGCGTGAGCGGCTGTTGCTACGCCCGTTGCTACGGCTCCGAGAGCGGGAGCGTCCGTAACTGGGGCTGCGAGGTCCATCCACCTTCACACGCACGTAGGCAGTCTCTCCCTACACACACACACACACACACACACACACACACACACACACACACACACACACACACACACACACACACACACACACACACACACACACACACACACACACACACACACACACACACACACACACACACACACACACACACACACACAGAGAGGGGAGAGAAAGTTGCCCAAGACGCACATTCCAGTGTACAGTTCTAGTTTTGAAAATGTGTTTTCGGACTGATGCCCAACTGAGCTACTCAATGCATCCTCAATGAGCGCTGATGAAGATTTTATACAGTGGCTTGGAAATACAATAACATTTCACAACAAGGCAAATCATTATACTGAACAAAAATACAACCGCAACATGTAAAGTGTTGGTCCCATGTTTCATGAGCTGAAATAAAAGATCCCAGAAATGTTCCATAGGCACAAAAAGCTGATTTCTCACAAAATTGTTTACATCCCTGATAGCGAGCATTTCTCCTTCGCCAAGATAATCCATCCACCTGACAGGTGTGGCAGATCAAGAAGATGATTAAACTGCCTAATCATTACACAGGTGCACCTTGTGCTGGGGGACAATAAAAGGCCACTGTAAAATGTGCAGTTTTGTCACAACACAACATCACAGATGTACAATTGGCATGCTGACTACAGGAATGTCAACCAGAGCTGTTGCCAGAGAATTTTTGTTCATTTCTCCAATGTATTTTTAGAGAATTTGACAGTACGTCCAACCGGCCTCACAACCACACCAGCCCTTTCACGTCCAGCTTCTTCACCTGTGGGATCGTCAGACCAGCCACAAGGACAGCTGATGAAACTGAGGAGTATTTGGTCTGTAATAAAGCCATTTTGTGGGTTGAAAAACTCACTGATAAACAGGGCCTGCCTCCCCAGTGGGTGGGCCTACGCCCCTCCAGCCCAGCCATGGCAACGCTCCTCCCCAGTGGGTGGGCCTACGCCCCCTCCAGCCCACCCATGGCAACGCTCCTCCCCAGTGGGTGGGGCAACGCTCCTCCCCAGTGGGTGGGGCAACGCCCCCAGCCCACCCATGGCAACGCTCCTCCCCAGTGGGTGGGGCAACACTCCTCCCCAGTGGGTGGGCCCACGCCCCCAGCCCACCCATGGCAACGCTCCTCTCCAGTGGGTGGGCCTACGCCCCCTCCAGCCCACCCATGGCAACGCTCCTCCCCAGTGGGTGGGGCAACACTCCTCCCCAGTGGGTGGGCCCACGCCCCTCCAGCCCACCCATGGCAACGCTCCTCCCCAGTGGGTGGGCCTACGCCCCCTCCAGCCCACCCATGGCAACGCTCCTCCCCAGTGGGTGGGGCAACGCTCCTCCCCAGTGGGTGGGCCTACGCCCCTCCAGCCCACCCATGGCAACGCTCCTCCCCAGTGGGTGGGCCTATGCCCCTCCAGCCCACCCATGGCAACGCTCCTCCCCAGTGGGTGGGGCAACGCTCCTCCCCAGTGGGTGGGGCAACGCTCCTCCCAGTGGGTGGGCCTCCCCCCTCCAGCCCACCCATGGCAACGCTCCTCCCCAGTGGGTGGGCCTACGCCCCCTCCAGCCCACCCATGGCAACGCTCCTCCCCAGTGGGTGGGGCAACGCTCCTCCCAGTGGGTGGGCCTACGCCCCCTCCAGCCCACCCATGGCAACGCTCTTCCCCAGTGGGTGGGGCAACGCCCTCCCCAGTGGGTGGGCCTACGCCTCCTCCAGCCCACCCATGGCAACGCTCCTCCCCAGTGGGTGGGGCAACGCTCCTCCCCAGTGGGTGGGCCTACGCCCCCTCCAGCCCACCCATGGCAACGCTCCTCCCCAGTGGGTGGGGCAACGCTCCTCCCCAGTGGGTGGGCCTCGCCCCCTCCAGCCCACCCATGGCAACGCTCCTCCCCAGTGGGTGGGCCTATGCCCCCAGCCCACCCATGGCAACGCTCCTCCCCAGTGGGTGGGGCAACGCTCCTCCCCAGTGGGTGGGCCTACGCCCCTCCAGCCCACCCATGGCAACGCTCCTCCCCAGTGGGTGGGCCTACGCCCCCCAGCCCACCCATGGCAACGCTCCTCCCCAGTGGGTGGGGCAACGCTCCTCCCCAGTGGGTGGGCCTACACCCCTCCAGCCCACCCATGGCAACGCTCCTCCCAGTGGGTGGGCCTCGCCCCCTCCAGCCCACCCATCCATTGCAACGCTCCTCCCCAGTGGGTGGGGCAACGCTCCTCCCCAGTGGGTGGGCCTACGCCCCCTCCAGCCCACCCATGGCAACGCTCCTCCCCAGTGGGTGGGCCTATGCCCCTCCAGCCCACCCATGGCAACGCTCCTCCCCAGTGGGTGGGGCAACGCTCCTCCCCAGTGGGTGGGGCAACGCCCTCCTCCCCAGTGGGTGGGCCTACGCCCTCCAGCCCACCCATGGCAACGCTCCTCCCCAGTGGGTGGGCCTACGCCCCTCCAGCCCACCCATGGCAACGCTCCTCCCCAGTGGGTGGGGCAACGCTCCTCCCCAGTGGGTGGGCCTACGCCCCCCAGCCCACCCATGGCAACGCTCTTCCCCAGTGGGTGGGGCAACGCTCCTCCCCAGTGGGTGGGCCTACGCCCCCAGCCCACCCATGGCAACGCTCTTCCCCAGTGGGTGGGGCAACGCTCCTCCCCAGTGGGTGGGCCCACGCCCCCCAGCCCACCCATGGCAACGCTCCTCCCCAGTGGGTGGGGCAACGCTCCTCCCCAGTGGGTGGGCCTACGCCCCCTCCAGCCCACCCATGGCAACGCTCCTCCCCAGTGGGTGGGGCAACGCTCCTCCCCAGTGGGTGGGCCTACGCCCCCTCCAGCCCACCCATGGCAACGCTCTTCCCCAGTGGGTGGGGCAACGCTCCTCCCCCAGTGGGTGGGCCGCCCTCCCCAGTGGGTGGGCGCCCCCTCCAGCCCACCCATGGCAACGCTCCTCCCCAGTGGGTGGGGCAACGCTCCTCCCCAGTGGGTGGGCCAACGCCCCTCCAGCCCACCCATGGCAACGCTCCTCCCCAGTGGGTGGGCCCACGCCCCCAGCCCACCCAGTGGGTGGGGCAACGCTCCTCCCCAGTGGGTGGGCCTCGCGCCCCCCAGCCCACCCATGGCAACGCTCCTCCCCAGTGGGGTGGGGCCCCAGTGGGTGGGCCCACGCCCCCCTCCAGCCCACCCCCATGGCAACGCTCCTCCCCAGTGGGTGGGGCAACGCCCACCCATGGCCTCCCCAGTGGGTGGGCCCACGCCCCCCCTCCAGCCCACCCATGGCAACGCTCCTCCCCAGTGGGTGGGGCCTCCTCCCCAGTGGGTGGGCCCCCCTCCAGCCCACCCATGGCAACGCTCCCCCAGTGGGTGGGGCCCCAGTGGGTGGGCCTACGCCCCTCCAGCCCACCCATGGCAACGCTCCTCCCCCAGTGGGTGGGGCAACGCTCCTCCCCAGTGGGTGGGCCTGCCCCCAGCCCACCCATGGCAACGCTCCTCCCCAGTGGGTGGGCCCTCCCCAGTGCCCCCCTCCAGCCCACCCATGGCAACGCTCCTCCCCAGTGGGTGGGGCAACGCCCTCCCCAGTGGGTGGGCCTCCCCCTCCAGCCCACCCATGGCAACGCTCCTCCCCAGTGGGTGGGGCAACGCTCCTCCCCAGTGGGTGGGCCTACGCCCCCCAGCCCACCCATGGCAACGCTCCTCCCAGTGGGGGGCAACGCTGGGGTGGGCCTACGCCCTCCAGCCCAGCCCCCCCAGCCCACCCATGGCAACGCCCTCCCAGTGGGTGGGCCTACGCCCCCTCCAGCCCACCCATGCAACGCTCCTCCCAGTGGGTGGGCCTACGCCCCCTCCAGCCCACCCATGGCAACGCTCCTCCCCAGTGGGTGTGGGTGGGCCTACGCCCCCTCCAGCCCACCCATGGCAACGCTCCTCCCCAGTGGGTGGGGCAACGCCCTCCCCCAGTGGCAACGTGGGGTGGGCCTACGCCCCCTCCAGCCCACCCATGGCAACGCTCCTCCCCAGTGGGTGGGGCCGCTCCTCCAGCCCAGTGGGTGGGCGCCCCTCCAGCCCACCCATGGCAACGCTCCTCCCAGTGGGTGGGGCCCACGCCCCCAGCCCACCCATGGCCTCCTCCCCAGTGGGTGGGCCCGCCCCCTCCAGCCCACCCATGGCAACGCTCCTCCCCCCAGTGGGTGGGGCAACACTCCTCCCCAGTGGGTGGGCCACGCCCCCTCCAGCCCACCCATGGCAACGCTCCTCCCCAGTGGGTGGGCCTACGCCCCTCCAGCCCAGCCATGGCAACGCCCAGCCATGGCCTCCCCCCAGTGGGTGGGCCCACGCCCCCTCCAGCCCAGCCATGGCAGCCACGCCCCAGCCAGCCATGGCAACACTCCTCCCCAGTGGGTGGGCCCACGCCCCCCCCAGCCCAGCCATGGCAACGCTCCTCCCCAGTGGGTGGGCCCACGCCCCCCCCAGCCCAGCCATGGCAACACTCCTCCCCAGTGGGTGGGCCCACGCCCCCCCCAGCCCAGCCATGGCAACGCTCCTCCCCAGTGGGTGGGCCCACGCCCCCCCAAGCCCAGCCATGGCAACGCTCCTCCCCAGTGGGTGGGCCTACGCCCCCTCCAGCCCAGCCATGGCAACACTCCTCCCCAGTGGGTGGGCCCACGCCCCCTCCAGCCCAGCCATGGCAACGCTCCTCCCCAGTGGGTGGGCCCACGCCCCCCCCAGCCCAGCCATGGCAACGCTCCTCCCCAGTGGGTGGGCCCACGCCCCCTCCAGCCCAGCCATGGCAACACTCCTCCCCAGTGGGTGGGCCCACGCCCCCTCCAGCCCAGCCATGGCAACACTCCTCCCCAGTGGGTGGGCCCACGCCCCCCCAAGCCCAGCCATGGCAACGCTCCTCCCCAGTGGGTGGGCCTACGCCCCCCCAAGCCCAGCCATGGCAACACTCCTCCCCAGTGGGTGGGCCCACGCCCCCCCAGCCCAGCCATGGCAACGCTCCTCCCCAGTGGGTGGGCCCACGCCCCCTCCAGCCCAGCCATGGCAACGCTCCTCCCCAGTGGGTGGGCCCACGCCCCCTCCAGCCCAGCCATGGCAACGCTCCTCCCCAGTGGGTGGGCCCACGCCCCCTCCAGCCCAGCCATGGCAACGCTCCTCCCCAGTGGGTGGGCCCACGCTCCTCCCCAGTGGGTGGGCCCACGCCCCCCCAAGCCCAGCCATGGCAACGCTCCTCCCCAGTGGGTGGGCCTACGCCCCCTCCAGCCCAGCCATGGCAACACTCCTCCCCAGTGGGTGGGCCCACGCCCCCAGCCCAGCCATGCCCCCTCCCCAGCCCAGCCCAGCCATGGCAACGCTCCTCCCCAGTGGGTGGGCCTACGCCCCCCAGCCCACCCATGGCAACACTCCTCCCCAGTGGGTGGGGCCACCCCCAGCCCACCCATGGCAACACTCCTCCCCAGTGGGTGGGGCCACGCCCCCAGCCCACCCATGGCAACACTCCTCCCCAGTGGGTGGGCCCACGCCCCCAGCCCAGCCATGGCAACGCTCCTCCCCAGTGGGTGGGCCTACGCTCCTGCCCCCAGTGGGTGGGCCTACGCCCCCTCCAGCCCAGCCATGGCAACGCTCCTCCCCAGTGGGTGGGCCTACGCTCCTGCCCAGTGGGTGGGCCTACGCCCCCAGCCCAGCCATGGCAACGCTCCTCTCCCCAGTGGGTGGGCCAGCCATGGCCCCTCCAGCCCACGCCCCCCAGCCCAGCCATGGCAACGCTCCTCCCCAGTGGGTGGGCCTACGCTCCCAGCCCAGTGGGTGGGCCCCCCCCCCAGCCCACGCCCCCCTCCAGCCCAGCCATGGCAACGCTCCTCCCCAGTGGGTGGGCCCAGCCACGCTCCTCCCCAGTGGGTGGGCCTACGCTCCTGCCCAGTCATGGCTACGCTCCTGCCCAGTCATGGCTACGCTCCTGCCCAGTCATGGCTACGCTCCTGCCCAGTCATGGCTACGCTCCTGCCCAGTCATGGCTACGCTCCTGCCCAGTCATGGCTACGCTCCTGCCCAGTCATGGCTACGCTCCTGCCCAGTCATGGCTACGCTCCTGCCCAGTCATGGCTACGCTCCTGCCCAGTCATGGCTACGCTCCTGCCCAGTCATGGCTACGCTCCTGCCCAGTCATGGCTACGCTCCTGCCCAGTCATGGCTACGCTCCTGCCCAGTCATGGCTACGCTCCTCCCCCAGTCATGGCTACGCTCCTGCCCAGTCATGGCTACGCTCCTGCCCAGTCATGGCTACGCTCCTGCCCAGTCATGGCTACGCTCCTGCCCAGTCATGGCTACGCTCCTGCCCAGTCATGGCTACGCTCCTGCCCAGTCATGGCTACGCTCCTGCCCAGTCATGGCTACGCTCCTGCCCAGTCATGGCTACGCTCCTGCCCAGTCATGGCTACGCTCCTGCCCAGTCATGGCTACGCTCCTGCCCAGTCATGGCTACGCTCCTGCCCAGTCATGGCTACGCTCCTGCCCAGTCATGGCTACGCTCCTGCCCAGTCATGGCTACGCTCCTCCCCAGTCATGGCTACGCTCCTGCCCAGTCATGGCTACGCTCCTGCCCAGTCATGGCTACGCTCCTGCCCAGTCATGGCTACGCTCCTGCCCAGTCATGGCTACGCTCCTGCCCAGTCATGGCTACGCTCCTGCCCAGTCATGGCTACGCTCCTGCCCAGTCATGGCTACGCTCCTGCCCAGTCATGGCTACGCTCCTGCCCAGTCATGGCTACGCTCCTGCCCAGTCATGGCTACGCTCCTGCCCAGTCATGGCTACGCTCCTGCCCAGTCATGGCTACGCTCCTGCCCAGTCATGGCTACGCTCCTGCCCAGTCATGGCTACGCTCCTGCCCAGTCATGGCTACGCTCCTGCCCAGTCATGGCTACGCTCCTGCCCAGTCATGGCTACGCTCCTGCCCAGTCATGGCTACGCTCCTGCCCAGTCATGGCTACGCTCCTGCCCAGTCATGGCTACGCTCCTCCCAGTCATGGCTACGCTCCTGCCCAGTCATGGCTACGCTCCTGCCCAGTCATGGCTACGCTCCTGCCCAGTCATGGCTACGCTCCTGCCCACATGGCTACGCTCCTGCCCAGTCATGGCTACGCTCCTGCCCAGTCATGGCTACGCTCCTGCCCAGTCATGGCTACGCTCCTGCCCAGTCATGGCTACGCTCCTGCCCAGTCATGGCTACGCTCCTCCCCAGTCATGGCTACGCTCCTCCCCAGTCATGGCTACGCTCCTCCCAGTCATGGCTACGCTCCTGCCCAGTCATGGCTACGCTCCTGCCCAGTCATGGCTACGCTCCTGCCCAGTCATGGCTACGCTCCTGCCCAGTCATGGCTACGCTCCTGCCCAGTCATGGCTACGCTCCTGCCCAGTCATGGCTACGCTCCTCCCCAGTCATGGCTACGCTCCTGCCCAGTCATGGCTACGCTCCTGCCCAGTCATGGCTACGCTCCTGCCCAGTCATGGCTACGCTCCTGCCCAGTCATGGCTACGCTCCTGCCCAGTCATGGCTACGCTCCTGCCCAGTCATGGCTACGCTCCTGCCCAGTCATGGCTACGCTCCTGCCCAGTCATGGCTACGCTCCTCCCCAGTCATGGCTACGCTCCTCCCCAGTCATGGCTACGCTCCTCCCCAGTCATGGCTACGCTCCTGCCCAGTCATGGCTACGCTCCTGCCCAGTCATGGCTACGCTCCTGCCCAGTCATGGCTACGCTCCTGCCCAGTCATGGCTACGCTCCTCCCCAGTCATGGCTACGCTCCTCCCCAGTCATGGCTACGCTCCTCCCCAGTCATGGCTACGCTCCTCCCCAGTCATGGCTACGCTCCTGCCCAGTCATGGCTACGCTCCTGCCCAGTCATGGCTACGCTCCTCCCCAGTCATGGCTACGCTCCTCCCCAGTCATGGCTACGCTCCTCCCCAGTCATGGCTACGCTCCTCCCCAGTCATGGCTACGCTCCTCCCCAGTCATGGCTACGCTCCTGCCCAGTCATGGCTACGCTCCTCCCCAGTCATGGCTACGCTCCTCCCCAGTCATGGCTACGCTCCTCCCCAGTCATGGCTACGCTCCTCCCCAGTCATGGCTACGCTCCTGCCCAGTCATGGCTACGCTCCTGCCCAGTCATGGCTACGCTCCTCCCCAGTCATGGCTACGCTCCTCCCCAGTCATGGCTACGCTCCTGCCCAGTCATGGCTACGCTCCTGCCCAGTCATGGCTACGCTCCTGCCCAGTCATGGCTACGCTCCTGCCCAGTCATGGCTACGCTCCTGCCCAGTCATGGCTACGCTCCTCCCCAGTCATGGCTACGCTCCTGCCCAGTCATGGCTACGCTCCTGCCCAGTCATGGCTACGCTCCTGCCCAGTCATGGCTACGCTCCTGCCCAGTCATGGCTACGCTCCTGCCCAGTCATGGCTACGCTCCTGCCCAGTCATGGCTACGCTCCTGCCCAGTCATGGCTACGCTCCTGCCCAGTCATGGCTACGCTCCTCCCCAGTCATGGCTACGCTCCTCCCCAGTCATGGCTACGCTCCTCCCCAGTCATGGCTACGCTCCTGCCCAGTCATGGCTACGCTCCTGCCCAGTCATGGCTACGCTCCTGCCCAGTCATGGCTACGCTCCTGCCCAGTCATGGCTACGCTCCTCCCCAGTCATGGCTACGCTCCTCCCCAGTCATGGCTACGCTCCTCCCCAGTCATGGCTACGCTCCTCCCCAGTCATGGCTACGCTCCTGCCCAGTCATGGCTACGCTCCTGCCCAGTCATGGCTACGCTCCTCCCCAGTCATGGCTACGCTCCTCCCCAGTCATGGCTACGCTCCTCCCCAGTCATGGCTACGCTCCTGGCTCCCCCCAGTCATGGCTACGCTCCTCCCCAGTCATGGCTACGCTCCTGCCCAGTCATGGCTACGCTCCTCCCCAGTCATGGCTACGCTCCTCCCCAGTCATGGCTACGCTCCTCCCCAGTCATGGCTACGCTCCTGCCCAGTCATGGCTACGCTCCTGCCCAGTCATGGCTACGCTCCTCCCCAGTCATGGCTACGCTCCTCCCCAGTCATGGCTACGCTCCTGCCCAGTCATGGCTACGCTCCTGCCCAGTCATGGCTACGCTCCTGCCCAGTCATGGCTACGCTCCTGCCCAGTCATGGCTACGCTCCTGCCCAGTCATGGCTACGCTCCTGCCCAGTCATGGCTACGCTCCTGCCCAGTCATGGCTACGCTCCTCCCCAGTCATGGCTACGCTCCTGCCCAGTCATGGCTACGCTCCTGCCCAGTCATGGCTACGCTCCTGCCCAGTCATGGCTACGCTCCTGCCCAGTCATGGCTACGCTCCTGCCCAGTCATGGCTACGCTCCTGCCCAGTCATGGCTACGCTCCTGCCCAGTCATGGCTACGCTCCTCCCCAGTCATGGCTACGCTCCTCCCCAGTCATGGCTACGCTCCTCCCCAGTCATGGCTACGCTCCTCCCCAGTCATGGCTACGCTCCTGCCCAGTCATGGCTACGCTCCTGCCCAGTCATGGCTACGCTCCTGCCCAGTCATGGCTACGCTCCTCCCCAGTGGGTGGGCCTACGCTCCTCCCCAGTGGGTGGGCCTACGCCCCCTCCAGCCCACCCATGGCAACGCTCCTCCCCAGTGGGTGGGCCTACGCTCCTCCCCAGTGGGTGGGCCTACGCTCCTCCCCAGTGGGTGGGCCTACGCTCCTCCCCAGTCATGGCTACGCTCCTGCCCAGTCATGGCTACGCTCCTGCCCAGTCATGGCTACGCTCCTGCCCAGTCATGGCTACGCTCCTCCCCAGTCATGGCTACGCTCCTCCCCAGTCATGGCTACGCTCCTCCCCAGTCATGGCTACGCTCCTCCCCAGTCATGGCTACGCTCCTGCCCAGTCATGGCTACGCTCCTCCCCAGTCATGGCTACGCTCCTCCCCAGTCATGGCTACGCTCCTCCCCAGTCATGGCTACGCTCCTGCCCAGTCATGGCTACGCTCCTGCCCAGTCATGGCTACGCTCCTCCCCAGTCATGGCTACGCTCCTCCCCAGTCATGGCTACGCTCCTGCCCAGTCATGGCTACGCTCCTGCCCAGTCATGGCTACGCTCCTGCCCAGTCATGGCTACGCTCCTGCCCAGTCATGGCTACGCTCCTGCCCAGTCATGGCTACGCTCCTGCCCAGTCATGGCTACGCTCCTGCCCAGTCATGGCTACGCTCCTCCCCAGTCATGGCTACGCTCCTGCCCAGTCATGGCTACGCTCCTGCCCAGTCATGGCTACGCTCCTGCCCAGTCATGGCTACGCTCCTGCCCAGTCATGGCTACGCTCCTGCCCAGTCATGGCTACGCTCCTGCCCAGTCATGGCTACGCTCCTCCCCAGTCATGGCTACGCTCCTGCCCAGTCATGGCTACGCTCCTGCCCAGTCATGGCTACGCTCCTGCCCAGTCATGGCTACGCTCCTGCCCAGTCATGGCTACGCTCCTCCCCAGTCATGGCTACGCTCCTGCCCAGTCATGGCTACGCTCCTGCCCAGTCATGGCTACGCTCCTGCCCAGTCATGGCTACGCTCCTGCCCAGTCATGGCTACGCTCCTGCCCAGTCATGGCTACGCTCCTCCCCAGTCATGGCTACGCTCCTGCCCAGTCATGGCTACGCTCCTGCCCAGTCATGGCTACGCTCCTGCCCAGTCATGGCTACGCTCCTGCCCAGTCATGGCTACGCTCCTGCCCAGTCATGGCTACGCTCCTGCCCAGTCATGGCTACGCTCCTGCCCAGTCATGGCTACGCTCCTCCCCAGTCATGGCTACGCTCCTCCCCAGTCATGGCTACGCTCCTCCCCAGTCATGGCTACGCTCCTCCCCAGTCATGGCTACGCTCCTGCCCAGTCATGGCTACGCTCCTGCCCAGTCATGGCTACGCTCCTGCCCAGTCATGGCTACGCTCCTGCCCAGTCATGGCTACGCTCCTCCCCAGTGGGTGGGCCTACGCTCCTCCCCAGTGGGTGGGCCTCGCCCCTCCAGCCCACCCATGGCAACGCTCCTCCCCAGTGGGTGGGCCTACGCTCCTCCCCAGTGGGTGGGCCTACGCTCCTCCCCAGTGGGTGGGCCTACGCTCCTCCCCAGTCATGGCTACGCTCCTGCCCAGTCATGGCTACGCTCCTGCCCAGTCATGGCTACGCTCCTGCCCAGTCATGGCTACGCTCCTCCCCAGTCATGGCTACGCTCCTCCCCAGTCATGGCTACGCTCCTCCCCAGTCATGGCTACGCTCCTCCCCAGTCATGGCTACGCTCCTGCCCAGTCATGGCTACGCTCCTCCCCAGTCATGGCTACGCTCCTCCCCAGTCATGGCTACGCTCCTCCCCAGTCATGGCTACGCTCCTGCCCAGTCATGGCTACGCTCCTGCCCAGTCATGGCTACGCTCCTCCCCAGTCATGGCTACGCTCCTCCCCAGTCATGGCTACGCTCCTGCCCAGTCATGGCTACGCTCCTGCCCAGTCATGGCTACGCTCCTGCCCAGTCATGGCTACGCTCCTGCCCAGTCATGGCTACGCTCCTGCCCAGTCATGGCTACGCTCCTGCCCAGTCATGGCTACGCTCCTGCCCAGTCATGGCTACGCTCCTCCCCAGTCATGGCTACGCTCCTGCCCAGTCATGGCTACGCTCCTGCCCAGTCATGGCTACGCTCCTGCCCAGTCATGGCTACGCTCCTGCCCAGTCATGGCTACGCTCCTGCCCAGTCATGGCTACGCTCCTGCCCAGTCATGGCTACGCTCCTGCCCAGTCATGGCTACGCTCCTCCCCAGTCATGGCTACGCTCCTGCCCAGTCATGGCTACGCTCCTCCCCAGTGGGTGGGCCTACGCTCCTCCCCAGTGGGTGGGCCTACGCTCCTCCCCAGTGGGTGGGCCTACGCCCCCTCCAGCCCAGCCATGGCAACACTCCTCCCCAGTGGGTGGGCCTACGCTCCCTCCAGCCCAGCCATGGCAACGCTCCTCCCCAGTGGGTGGGCCTACGCTCCCTCCAGCCCAGCCATGGCAACGCTCCTCCCCAGTGGGTGGGCCTACGCTCCTCCCCAGTCATGGCTACGCTCCTCCCCAGTCATGGCTACGCTCCTGCCCAGTCATGGCTACGCTCCTCCCCAGTGGGTGGGCCTACGCTCCTGCCCAGTCATGGCTACGCTCCTCCCCAGTCATGGCTACGCTCCTGCCCAGTCATGGCTACGCTCCTGCCCAGTCATGGCTACGCTCCTCCCCAGTCATGGCTACGCTCCTGCCCAGTCATGGCTACGCTCCTGCCCAGTCATGGCAACGCTCCTCCCCAGTGGGTGGGCCTACGCTCCTGCCCAGTCATGGCTACGCTCCTCCCCAGTCATGGCTACGCTCCTGCCCAGTCATGGCTACGCTCCTGCCCAGTCATGGCTACGCTCCTGCCCAGTCATGGCTACGCTCCTGCCCAGTCATGGCTACGCTCCTGCCCAGTCATGGCTACGCTCCTGCCCAGTCATGGCTACGCTCCTGCCCAGTCATGGCTACGCTCCTCCCCAGTCATGGCTACGCTCCTCCCCAGTCATGGCTACGCTCCTCCCCAGTCATGGCTACGCTCCTCCCCAGTCATGGCTACGCTCCTGCCCAGTCATGGCTACGCTCCTGCCCAGTCATGGCTACGCTCCTGCCCAGTCATGGCTACGCTCCTCCCCAGTGGGTGGGCCTACGCTCCTCCCCAGTGGGTGGGCCTACGCCCCCTCCAGCCCACCCATGGCAACGCTCCTCCCCAGTGGGTGGGCCTACGCTCCTCCCCAGTGGGTGGGCCTACGCTCCTCCCCAGTGGGTGGGCCTACGCTCCTCCCCAGTCATGGCTACGCTCCTGCCCAGTCATGGCTACGCTCCTGCCCAGTCATGGCTACGCTCCTGCCCAGTCATGGCTACGCTCCTCCCCAGTCATGGCTACGCTCCTCCCCAGTCATGGCTACGCTCCTCCCCCAGTCATGGCTACGCTCCTCCCCAGTCATGGCTACGCTCCTGCCCAGTCATGGCTACGCTCCTCCCCAGTCATGGCTACGCTCCTCCCCAGTCATGGCTACGCTCCTCCCCAGTCATGGCTACGCTCCTGCCCAGTCATGGCTACGCTCCTGCCCAGTCATGGCTACGCTCCTCCCCAGTCATGGCTACGCTCCTCCCCAGTCATGGCTACGCTCCTGCCCAGTCATGGCTACGCTCCTGCCCAGTCATGGCTACGCTCCTGCCCAGTCATGGCTACGCTCCTGCCCAGTCATGGCTACGCTCCTGCCCAGTCATGGCTACGCTCCTGCCCAGTCATGGCTACGCTCCTGCCCAGTCATGGCTACGCTCCTCCCCAGTCATGGCTACGCTCCTGCCCAGTCATGGCTACGCTCCTGCCCAGTCATGGCTACGCTCCTGCCCAGTCATGGCTACGCTCCTGCCCAGTCATGGCTACGCTCCTGCCCAGTCATGGCTACGCTCCTGCCCAGTCATGGCTACGCTCCTGCCCAGTCATGGCTACGCTCCTCCCCAGTCATGGCTACGCTCCTGCCCAGTCATGGCTACGCTCCTCCCCAGTGGGTGGGCCTACGCTCCTCCCCAGTGGGTGGGCCTACGCTCCTCCCCAGTGGGTGGGCCTACGCCCCCTCCAGCCCAGCCATGGCAACACTCCTCCCCAGTGGGTGGGCCTACGCTCCCTCCAGCCCAGCCATGGCAACGCTCCTCCCCAGTGGGTGGGCCTACGCTCCCTCCAGCCCAGCCATGGCAACGCTCCTCCCCAGTGGGTGGGCCTACGCTCCCTCCAGCCCAGCCATGGCAACGCTCCTCCCCAGTGGGTGGGCCTACGCTCCTCCCCAGTCATGGCTACGCTCCTCCCCAGTCATGGCTACGCTCCTGCCCAGTCATGGCTACGCTCCTCCCCAGTGGGTGGGCCTACGCTCCTGCCCAGTCATGGCTACGCTCCTCCCCAGTCATGGCTACGCTCCTGCCCAGTCATGGCTACGCTCCTGCCCAGTCATGGCTACGCTCCTCCCCAGTCATGGCTACGCTCCTGCCCAGTCATGGCTACGCTCCTGCCCAGTCATGGCAACGCTCCTCCCCAGTGGGTGGGCCTACGCTCCTGCCCAGTCATGGCTACGCTCCTCCCCAGTCATGGCTACGCTCCTGCCCAGTCATGGCTACGCTCCTGCCCAGTCATGGCTACGCTCCTGCCCAGTCATGGCTACGCTCCTGCCCAGTCATGGCTACGCTCCTGCCCAGTCATGGCTACGCTCCTGCCCAGTCATGGCTACGCTCCTGCCCAGTCATGGCTACGCTCCTCCCCAGTCATGGCTACGCTCCTCCCCAGTCATGGCTACGCTCCTCCCCAGTCATGGCTACGCTCCTCCCCAGTCATGGCTACGCTCCTGCCCAGTCATGGCTACGCTCCTGCCCAGTCATGGCTACGCTCCTGCCCAGTCATGGCTACGCTCCTCCCCAGTGGGTGGGCCTACGCTCCTCCCCAGTGGGTGGGCCTACGCCCCTCCAGCCCACCCATGGCAACGCTCCTCCCCAGTGGGTGGGCCTACGCTCCTCCCCAGTGGGTGGGCCTACGCTCCTCCCCAGTGGGTGGGCCTACGCTCCTCCCCAGTCATGGCTACGCTCCTGCCCAGTCATGGCTACGCTCCTGCCCAGTCATGGCTACGCTCCTGCCCAGTCATGGCTACGCTCCTCCCCCAGTCATGGCTACGCTCCTCCCCAGTCATGGCTACGCTCCTCCCCAGTCATGGCTACGCTCCTCCCCAGTCATGGCTACGCTCCTGCCCAGTCATGGCTACGCTCCTCCCCAGTCATGGCTACGCTCCTCCCCAGTCATGGCTACGCTCCTCCCCAGTCATGGCTACGCTCCTGCCCAGTCATGGCTACGCTCCTGCCCAGTCATGGCTACGCTCCTCCCCAGTCATGGCTACGCTCCTCCCCAGTCATGGCTACGCTCCTGCCCAGTCATGGCTACGCTCCTGCCCAGTCATGGCTACGCTCCTGCCCAGTCATGGCTACGCTCCTGCCCAGTCATGGCTACGCTCCTGCCCAGTCATGGCTACGCTCCTGCCCAGTCATGGCTACGCTCCTGCCCAGTCATGGCTACGCTCCTCCCCAGTCATGGCTACGCTCCTGCCCAGTCATGGCTACGCTCCTGCCCAGTCATGGCTACGCTCCTGCCCAGTCATGGCTACGCTCCTGCCCAGTCATGGCTACGCTCCTGCCCAGTCATGGCTACGCTCCTGCCCAGTCATGGCTACGCTCCTGCCCAGTCATGGCTACGCTCCTCCCCAGTCATGGCTACGCTCCTGCCCAGTCATGGCTACGCTCCTCCCCAGTGGGTGGGCCTACGCTCCTCCCCAGTGGGTGGGCCTACGCTCCTCCCCAGTGGGTGGGCCTACGCCCCTCCAGCCCAGCCATGGCAACACTCCTCCCCAGTGGGTGGGCCTACGCTCCCTCCAGCCCAGCCATGGCAACGCTCCTCCCCAGTGGGTGGGCCTACGCTCCCTCCAGCCCAGCCATGGCAACGCTCCTCCCAGTGGGTGGGCCTACGCTCCTCCCAGTGGGTGGGCCTACGCTCCTCCCCAGTGGGTGGGCCTACGCTCCTCCCCAGTGGGTGGGCCTACGCTCCTCCCCAGTGGGTGGGCCTACGCTCCTCCCCAGTGGGTGGGCCTACGCTCCTCCCCAGTGGGTGGGCCTACGCTCCTCCCCAGTGGGTGGGCCTACGCTCCTCCCCAGTGGGTGGGCCTACGCTCCTCCCCAGTGGGTGGGCCTACGCTCCTCCCCAGTGGGTGGGCCTACGCTCCCTCCTCCCCAGTGGGTGGGCCTACGCTCCTCCCCAGTGGGTGGGCCCCTCGCTCCTCCCCAGTGGGTGGGCCTACGCTCCTCCCCAGTCATGGCTACGCTCCTGCCCAGTCATGGCTACGCTCCTGCCCAGTCATGGCTACGCTCCTGCCCAGTCATGGCTACGCTCCTCCCCAGTCATGGCTACGCTCCTCCCCAGTCATGGCTACGCTCCTCCCCAGTCATGGCTACGCTCCTCCCCAGTCATGGCTACGCTCCTGCCCAGTCATGGCTACGCTCCTCCCCAGTCATGGCTACGCTCCTCCCCAGTCATGGCTACGCTCCTCCCCAGTCATGGCTACGCTCCTGCCCAGTCATGGCTACGCTCCTGCCCAGTCATGGCTACGCTCCTCCCCAGTCATGGCTACGCTCCTCCCCAGTCATGGCTACGCTCCTGCCCAGTCATGGCTACGCTCCTGCCCAGTCATGGCTACGCTCCTGCCCAGTCATGGCTACGCTCCTGCCCAGTCATGGCTACGCTCCTGCCCAGTCATGGCTACGCTCCTGCCCAGTCATGGCTACGCTCCTGCCCAGTCATGGCTACGCTCCTCCCCAGTCATGGCTACGCTCCTGCCCAGTCATGGCTACGCTCCTGCCCAGTCATGGCTACGCTCCTGCCCAGTCATGGCTACGCTCCTGCCCAGTCATGGCTACGCTCCTGCCCAGTCATGGCTACGCTCCTGCCCAGTCATGGCTACGCTCCTGCCCAGTCATGGCTACGCTCCTCCCCAGTCATGGCTACGCTCCTGCCCAGTCATGGCTACGCTCCTCCCCAGTGGGTGGGCCTACGCTCCTCCCCAGTGGGTGGGCCTACGCTCCTCCCCAGTGGGTGGGCCTACGCCCCCTCCAGCCCAGCCATGGCAACACTCCTCCCCAGTGGGTGGGCCTACGCTCCCTCCAGCCCAGCCATGGCAACGCTCCTCCCCAGTGGGTGGGCCTACGCTCCCTCCAGCCCAGCCATGGCAACGCTCCTCCCCAGTGGGTGGGCCTACGCTCCTCCCCAGTCATGGCTACGCTCCTCCCCAGTCATGGCTACGCTCCTGCCCAGTCATGGCTACGCTCCTCCCCAGTGGGTGGGCCTACGCTCCTGCCCAGTCATGGCTACGCTCCTCCCCAGTCATGGCTACGCTCCTGCCCAGTCATGGCTACGCTCCTGCCCAGTCATGGCTACGCTCCTCCCCAGTCATGGCTACGCTCCTGCCCAGTCATGGCTACGCTCCTGCCCAGTCATGGCAACGCTCCTCCCCAGTGGGTGGGCCTACGCTCCTGCCCAGTCATGGCTACGCTCCTCCCCAGTCATGGCTACGCTCCTGCCCAGTCATGGCTACGCTCCTGCCCAGTCATGGCTACGCTCCTGCCCAGTCATGGCTACGCTCCTGCCCAGTCATGGCTACGCTCCTGCCCAGTCATGGCTACGCTCCTGCCCAGTCATGGCTACGCTCCTGCCCAGTCATGGCTACGCTCCTCCCCAGTCATGGCTACGCTCCTCCCCAGTCATGGCTACGCTCCTCCCCAGTCATGGCTACGCTCCTCCCCAGTCATGGCTACGCTCCTGCCCAGTCATGGCTACGCTCCTGCCCAGTCATGGCTACGCTCCTGCCCAGTCATGGCTACGCTCCTCCCAGTGGGTGGGCCTACGCTCCTCCCCAGTGGGTGGGCCTACGCCCCTCCAGCCCACCCATGGCAACGCTCCTCCCCAGTGGGTGGGCCTACGCTCCTCCCCAGTGGGTGGGCCTACGCTCCTCCCCAGTGGGTGGGCCTACGCTCCTCCCCAGTCATGGCTACGCTCCTGCCCAGTCATGGCTACGCTCCTGCCCAGTCATGGCTACGCTCCTGCCCAGTCATGGCTACGCTCCTCCCAGTCATGGCTACGCTCCTCCCCAGTCATGGCTACGCTCCTCCCCAGTCATGGCTACGCTCCTCCCCAGTCATGGCTACGCTCCTGCCCAGTCATGGCTACGCTCCTCCCAGTCATGGCTACGCTCCTCCCCAGTCATGGCTACGCTCCTCCCCAGTCATGGCTACGCTCCTGCCCAGTCATGGCTACGCTCCTGCCCAGTCATGGCTACGCTCCTCCCCAGTCATGGCTACGCTCCTCCCCAGTCATGGCTACGCTCCTGCCCAGTCATGGCTACGCTCCTGCCCAGTCATGGCTACGCTCCTGCCCAGTCATGGCTACGCTCCTGCCCAGTCATGGCTACGCTCCTGCCCAGTCATGGCTACGCTCCTGCCCAGTCATGGCTACGCTCCTGCCCAGTCATGGCTACGCTCCTCCCCAGTCATGGCTACGCTCCTGCCCAGTCATGGCTACGCTCCTGCCCAGTCATGGCTACGCTCCTGCCCAGTCATGGCTACGCTCCTGCCCAGTCATGGCTACGCTCCTGCCCAGTCATGGCTACGCTCCTGCCCAGTCATGGCTACGCTCCTGCCCAGTCATGGCTACGCTCCTCCCCAGTCATGGCTACGCTCCTGCCCAGTCATGGCTACGCTCCTCCCAGTGGGTGGGCCTACGCTCCTCCCCAGTGGGTGGGCCTACGCTCCTCCCCAGTGGGTGGGCCTACGCCCCTCCAGCCCAGCCATGGCAACACTCCTCCCCAGTGGGTGGGCCTACGCTCCCTCCAGCCCAGCCATGGCAACGCTCCTCCCAGTGGGTGGGCCTCGCTCCTCCAGCCCAGCCATGGCAACGCTCCTCCCCAGTGGGTGGGCCTACGCTCCCTCCAGCCCAGCCATGGCAACGCTCCTCCCCAGTGGGTGGGCCTACGCTCCTCCCCAGTCATGGCTACGCTCCTCCCCAGTCATGGCTACGCTCCTGCCCAGTCATGGCTACGCTCCTCCCCAGTGGGTGGGCCTACGCTCCTGCCCAGTCATGGCTACGCTCCTCCCCAGTCATGGCTACGCTCCTGCCCAGTCATGGCTACGCTCCTGCCCAGTCATGGCTACGCTCCTCCCCAGTCATGGCTACGCTCCTGCCCAGTCATGGCTACGCTCCTGCCCAGTCATGGCAACGCTCCTCCCCAGTGGGTGGGCCTACGCTCCTGCCCAGTCATGGCTACGCTCCTCCCCAGTCATGGCTACGCTCCTGCCCAGTCATGGCTACGCTCCTGCCCAGTCATGGCTACGCTCCTGCCCAGTCATGGCTACGCTCCTGCCCAGTCATGGCTACGCTCCTGCCCAGTCATGGCTACGCTCCTGCCCAGTCATGGCTACGCTCCTGCCCAGTCATGGCTACGCTCCTCCCCAGTCATGGCTACGCTCCTCCCCAGTCATGGCTACGCTCCTCCCCAGTCATGGCTACGCTCCTCCCCAGTCATGGCTACGCTCCTGCCCAGTCATGGCTACGCTCCTGCCCAGTCATGGCTACGCTCCTGCCCAGTCATGGCTACGCTCCTCCCCAGTGGGTGGGCCTACGCTCCTCCCCAGTGGGTGGGCCTACGCCCCCTCCAGCCCACCCATGGCAACGCTCCTCCCCAGTGGGTGGGCCTACGCTCCTCCCCAGTGGGTGGGCCCTACGCTCCTCCCCAGTGGGTGGGCCTACGCTCCTCCCCAGTCATGGCTACGCTCCTGCCCAGTCATGGCTACGCTCCTGCCCAGTCATGGCTACGCTCCTGCCCAGTCATGGCTACGCTCCTCCCCAGTCATGGCTACGCTCCTCCCCAGTCATGGCTACGCTCCTCCCCAGTCATGGCTACGCTCCTCCCCAGTCATGGCTACGCTCCTGCCCAGTCATGGCTATGCTCCTCCCCAGTCATGGCTACGCTCCTCCCCAGTCATGGCTACGCTCCTCCCCAGTCATGGCTACGCTCCTGCCCAGTCATGGCTACGCTCCTGCCCAGTCATGGCTACGCTCCTCCCCAGTCATGGCTACGCTCCTCCCCAGTCATGGCTACGCTCCTGCCCAGTCATGGCTACGCTCCTGCCCAGTCATGGCTACGCTCCTGCCCAGTCATGGCTACGCTCCTGCCCAGTCATGGCTACGCTCCTGCCCAGTCATGGCTACGCTCCTGCCCAGTCATGGCTACGCTCCTGCCCAGTCATGGCTACGCTCCTCCCCAGTCATGGCTACGCTCCTGCCCAGTCATGGCTACGCTCCTGCCCAGTCATGGCTACGCTCCTGCCCAGTCATGGCTACGCTCCTGCCCAGTCATGGCTACGCTCCTGCCCAGTCATGGCTACGCTCCTGCCCAGTCATGGCTACGCTCCTGCCCAGTCATGGCTACGCTCCTCCCCAGTCATGGCTACGCTCCTGCCCAGTCATGGCTACGCTCCTCCCCAGTGGGTGGGCCTACGCTCCTCCCCAGTGGGTGGGCCTACGCTCCTCCCCAGTGGGTGGGCCTACGCTCCCTCCAGCCCACCCATGGCAACGCTCCTCCCCAGTGGGTGGGCCTACGCTCCCTCCAGCCCACCCATGGCAACGCTCCTCCCCAGTGGGTGGGCCTACGCTCCCTCCAGCCCACCCATGGCAACGCTCCTCCCCAGTGGGTGGGCCTACGCTCCTCCCCAGTGGGTGGGCCTACGCTCCTCCCCAGTGGGTGGGCCTACGCTCCTCCCCAGTGGGTGGGCCTACGCTCCTCCCCAGTGGGTGGGCCTACGCTCCTCCCCAGTGGGTGGGCCTACGCTCCTCCCCAGTGGGTGGGCCTACGCTCCTCCCCAGTGGGTGGGCCTACGCTCCTCCCCAGTGGGTGGGCCTACGCTCCTCCCCAGTGGGTGGGCCTACGCTCCTCCCCAGTGGGTGGGCCTACGCTCCTGCCCAGTCATGGCAACACTCCTCCCCAGTGGGTGGGCCTACGCTCCTGCCCAGTCATGGCAACACTCCTCCCCAGTGGGTGGGGCCACGCCCCCCAGCCCAGCCATGGCAACACTCCTCCCCAGTGGGTGGGCCTACGCCCCCTCCTCCCCAGTGGGTGGGCCTACGCTCCTCCCCAGTGGGTGGGGCCACGCCCCTCCAGCCCAGCCATGGCAACGCTCCTCCCCAGTGGGTGGGCCTACGCTCCTCCCCAGTGGGTGGGCCTACGCTCCTCCCCAGTGGGTGGGCCTACGCTCCTCCCCAGTGGGTGGGCCTACGCTCCTCCCCAGTGGGTGGGGCCACGCCCCCTCCAGCCCAGCCATGGCAACGCTCCTCCCCAGTGGGTGGGCCTACGCTCCTCCCCAGTGGGTGGGCCTACGCTCCTCCCCAGTGGGTGGGCCTACGCTCCTGCCCAGTCATGGCAACACTCCTCCCCAGTGGGTGGGGCCACGCCCCTCCAGCCCAGCCATGGCAACACTCCTCCCCAGTGGGTGGGCCCTACGCCCCCTCCTCCCCAGTGGGTGGGCCTACGCTCCTCCCCAGTGGGTGGGGCCACGCCCCTCCAGCCCAGCCATGGCAACGCTCCTCCCCAGTGGGTGGGCCTACGCTCCTCCCCAGTGGGTGGGCCTACGCTCCTCCCCAGTGGGTGGGCCTCGCTCCTCCCCAGTGGGTGGGCCTACGCTCCTCCCCAGTGGGTGGGGCCACGCCCCCTCCAGCCCAGCCATGGCAACGCTCCTCCCCAGTGGGTGGGCCTCGCTCCTCCCCAGTGGGTGGGCCTACGCTCCTCCCCAGTGGGTGGGCCTACGCTCCTCTCCAGTGGGTGGGCCTACGCTCCTCCCCAGTGGGTGGGCCTACGCTCCTGCCCAGTGGGTGGGCCTACGCTCCTCCCCAGTGGGTGGGCCTACGCTCCTCCCCAGTGGGTGGGCCTACGCTCCTCCCCAGTGGGTGGGCCTACGCTCCTCCCCAGTGGGTGGGCCTACGCTCCTCCCCAGTGGGTGGGCCTACGCTCCTCCCCAGTGGGTGGGCCTACGCTCCTCCCCAGTGGGTGGGCCTACGCTCCTCCCCAGTGGGTGGGCCTACGCTCCTCCCCAGTGGGTGGGCCTACGCTCCTCCCCAGTGGGTGGGCCTACGCTCCTCCCCAGTCATGTGAAATCCATGGATTAAGGCCTAATTGATTTATTTAAATTGACTGATTTCCTGATATGAACTGTAACTCAGTAAAATCGTTGAAACGGTTTTGTTTATATATTTTTGTTTAGAAAAAAGTATGAACATCTTTTGTCATAATTTCGATGTTGCCAGATTGACTTGAGATGGAGAATAACATTAGCTAGCTAGCTCAGATTTTGGGGGAAAACACTGGATTTTAGCTAGCTAATGTTAACATTGCTAGCTATTTTTGGCTAACTTTGCTTGCCATTGACAATATTGCCATCTGCCTAAAGTAAATGTGACGACATGATAACAACGGCAAAGTAGTTTCCTACTAAATATTTGCCTACTTAGAGAATGCCAAGTGTGCAAAGCTGTCATCAAGGCAAAGGGTGGCTATTTGAAGAATCTCAAATACATAAAATATATTTAGTTTTAACACTTTTTTTGGTTACTACATGATTCCATGTGTTATTTCATAGTTCTTCTACAATAATAGAAAATAGTCCAAATAAAAGAAAAACCCTGGAATGAGTAGGTGTGGCCAAACTTCTGACATGTACAGTAGTATGTCACGGCCTAAATATATGTTATAACAGTGTTATGATCATATTATAAACAGGTTATGACAAGCTGTTAACCGGTATGACATTTGACATGGTTATAACAGTGTTATGATCATATTATAAACAGGTTATGACAAGCTGTTAACCGGTATGACATTTGACATGGTTATAACAGTGTTATGATCATATTATAAACAGGTTATGACAAGCTGTTAACCGGTATGACATTTGACATGGTTATAACAGTGTTATGATCATATTATAAACAGGTTATGACAAGCTGTTAACCGGTATGACATTTGACATGGTTATAACAGTGTTATGATGCTGGGTGTCAAGTAAAGTGTTACCCAAATGTAATATAGGTTTGTGTTTCTTGCAGTCAATTTACAGACTACAAATGATTTGTAATTTGTTGATGATCCCTGATTTAGAGAACAGGATGCCTTCTGGGACACAGACCCAGTCTTATTCCTTGGATTCCAGACCAACCTGACCTCTAACCCTTGACCTACCTCGTGGGAGCGGAACTTTGTGTTGTCCAGCTTGCGGACAGCGTAGGTCATGTCCTCCTTGCGTACGAACTCCACCACGCCGGTACCGTCCCGGAACACGTCAGCGTAACATACATCACCTGCCTCGCGCATGTGGTCCTTTAGGTCCTGCCAGCTACCACTAGAGGGGAGACCTGGAGAGGGAGGAGGAGGTGGTAGAGGGGCAACACAGTAAAGACAGGAGGAGACCTGGAGAGGGAGGAGGAGGTGGTAGAGGGGCAACACAGTAAAGACAGGAGGAGACCTGGAGAGGGAGGAGGAGGTGGTAGAGGGGCAACACAGTAAAGACAGGAGGAGACCTGGAGAGGGAGGAGGAGGTGGTAGAGGGGCAACACAGTAAAGACAGGAGGAGACCTGGAGAGGGAGGAGGAGGTGGTAGAGGGGCAACACAGTAAAGACAGGAGGAGACCTGGAGAGGGAGGAGGAGGTGGTAGAGGGGCAACACAGTAAAGACAGGAGGAGACCTGGAGAGGGAGGAGGAGGTGGTAGAGGGGCAACACAGTAAAGACAGGAGGAGACCTGGAGAGGACAGCAGCACAGTAAAGACAGGAGGAGACCTGGAGAGGGAGGAGGAGGTGGTAGAGGGGCAACACAGTAAAGACAGGAGGAGACCTGGAGAGGACAGCAGCACAGTAAAGACAGGAGGAGACCTGGAGAGGGAGGAGGAGGTGGTAGAGGGGCAACACAGTAAAGACAGGAGGAGACCTGGAGAGGACAGCAGCACAGTAAAGACAGGAGGAGACCTGGAGAGGGAGGAGGAGGTGGTAGAGGGGCAACACAGTAAAGACAGGAGGAGACCTGGAGAGGGAGGAGGAGGTGGTAGAGGGGCAACACAGTAAAGACAGGAGGAGACCTGGAGAGGACAGCAGCACAGTAAAGACAGGAGGAGACCTGGAGAGGGAGGAGGAGGTGGTAGAGGGGCAACACAGTAAAGACAGGAGGAGACCTGGAGAGGGAGGAGGAGGTGGTAGAGGGGCCACACAGTAAAGACAGGAGGAGACCTGGAGAGGGAGGAGGAGGTGGTAGAGGGGCAACACAGTAAAGACAGGAGGAGACCTGGAGAGGGAGGAGGAGGTGGTAGAGGGGCAACACAGTAAAGACAGGAGGAGACCTGGAGAGGACAGCAGCACAGTAAAGACAGGAGGAGACCTGGAGAGGGAGGAGGAGGTGGTAGAGGGGCAACACAGTAAAGACAGGAGGAGACCTGGAGAGGGAGGAGGAGGTGGTAGAGGGGCAACACAGTAAAAACAGGAGGAGACCTGGAGAGGACAGCAGCACAGTAAAGACAGGAGGAGACCTGGAGAGGGAGGAGGAGGTGGTAGAGGGGCAACACAGTAAAGACAGGAGGAGACCTGGAGAGGGAGGAGGAGGTGGTAGAGGGGCAACACAGTAAAGACAGGAGGAGACCTGGAGAAGGAGGAGGAGGTGGTAGAGGGGCAACACAGTAAAGACAGGAGGAGACCTGGAGAGGGAGGAGGAGGTGGTAGAGGGGCAACACAGTAAAGACAGGAGGAGACCTGGAGAGGAGGACAGCAGCACAGTAAAGACAGGAGGAGACCTGGAGAGGGAGGAGGAGGTGGTAGAGGGGCAACACAGTAAAGACAGGAGGAGTCCTGGAGAGGACAGCAGCACAGTAAAGACAGGAGGAGACCTGGAGAGGAGGACAGCAGCACAGTAAAGACAGGAGGAGTCCTGGAGAGGAGGACAGCAGCACAGTAAAGACAGGAGGAGACCTGGAGAGGAGGACAGCAGCACAGTAAAGACAGGAGGAGACCTGGAGAGGAGGACAGCAGCACAGTAAAGACAGGAGGAGTCCTGGAGAGGAGGACAGCAGCACAGTAAAGACAGGAGGAGACCTGGAGAGGACAGCAGCACAGTAAAGACAGGAGGAGTCCTGGAGAGGAGGACAGCAGCACAGTAAAGACAGGAGGAGACCTGGAGAGGAGGACAGCAGCACAGTAAAGACAGGAGGAGTCCTGGAGAGGAGGACAGCACAGTAAAGACAGGGTCCCGCCAGCTACCGCTAGGGGAGAGACCACCATGCAGACAGTCGAACCAGACACAAACACAGAGCTAAGCCACACACTGACCGGAGACGATGACCCGGTACTCAGAGCGTCGTGATGGAGGTCCATATCTTCCTCTGGGTCCTCCACCGTCACCACCGCCCCTTCCACCGCCCATCCCCCCTCTCCCCCCGCCACGACCACTACGGGGGAACTCCACCCGGAGACGGTAACCATCGTAGTCATAACCATCACGACCGTGCACCGCATCATCAGCATCCCTGGGACACACACAAAATAGATAGACACACACAGACAGTTAGGTTGAGATTGTTCCACAGTTAGCTACTTCCCTCTGCCTGCACCGTAAGCTCCTCTGAACAGGACATTCCACAGTTAGCTACTTCCCTCTGCCTGCACCGTAAGCTCTTCTGAACAGGACATTCCACAGTTAGCTACTTCCCTCTGCCTGCACCGTAAGCTCCTCTGAACAGGACATTCCACAGTTAGCTACTTCCCTCTGCCTGCACCGTAAGCTCCTCTGAACAGGACATTCCACAGTTAGCTACTTCCCTCTGCCTGCACCGTAAGCTCCTCTGAACAGGACATTCCACAGTTAGCTACTTCCCTCTGCCTGCACCGTAAGCTCTTCTGAACAGGACATTCCACAGTTAGCTACTTCCCTCTGCCTGCACCGTAAGCTCTTCTGAACAGGACATTCCACAGGTGTTGAATATAGCCGTGGCTGAGCAGCAGTGCAGCAGTGTTCTTCTGCTTTACTCTGTTGACCGGACCAGTAGGTGACCAGTTTACCACCAGTCTCTCTGTGGACCGGACCAGTAGGTGACCAGTTTACCACCAGTCTCTCTGTGGACCGGACCAGTAGGTGGTGGGCCAATGGCCAAAAACATGAAGTTGATCGAGCCCCGCCGAGGAGTAAAACATTCTTATGATGACTATAACATTTGTTGGCACCTTCAATCTCTGCCAGTGAATTCAACTGTTGAAACATGTTTTGGTACGATTATGTGTCTCATTTCAAGTAACTAGCTGCAGGCTTAAAGAAACATCAAATCATATGCTTGGAAACCCAAATAAAAGCATTCGAAAGTATTCAGACCTGTTCCCCTTTTCCACATTGTTACGTTACAGCCTTATTCTAAAATTGATCAAATAAAACATTTTCCTCATCATACTACACACCATACACCCCATAATGACATCACCATACACCCCATAATGACATCACCATACACCCCATAATGACATCACCATACACCCCATAATGACATCACCATACACCCCATAATGATATCACCATACACCCCATAATGACATCACCATACACCCCATAATGACATCACCATACACCCCATAATGACATCACCATACACCCCATAATGACATCACCATACACCCCATAATGACATCACCATACACCCCATAATGACATCACCATACACCCCATAATGACATCACCATACACCCCATAATGACATCACCATACACCCCATAATGACATCACCACACCCCATAATGACATCACCATACACCCCATAATGACATCACCACACCCCATAATGACATCACCATACCCCATAATGACATCAACACACCCCATAATGACATCACCACACCCCATAATGACATCACCACACCCCATAATGACATCAACATACCCCATAATGACATCAACATACCCCATAATGACATCAACATACCCCATAATGACATCAACATACCCCATAATGACATCAACATACCCCATAATGACATCACCACACCCCATAATGGCATCACCACACCCCATAATGACATCACCATACCCCATAATGACATCAACATACCCCATAATGACATCACCACACCCCATAATGACATCACCACACCCCATAATGACATCACCATACCCCATAATGACATCAACATACCCCATAATGACATCAACATACCCCATAATGACATCACCATACACCCCATAATGACATCACCATACACCCCATAATGACATCACCATACACCCCATAATGATATCACCATACACCCCATAATGACATCACCATACACCCCATAATGACATCACCATACACCCCATAATGACATCACCATACACCCCATAATGACATCACCACACCCCATAATGACATCACCATACACCCCATAATGACATCACCATACACCCCATAATGACATCACCATACACCCCATAATGACATCACCATACACCCCATAATGACATCACCATACACCCCATAATGACATCACCATACACCCCATAATGACATCACCACACACCCCATAATGACATCACCACACCCCATAATGACATCACCATACACCCCATAATGACATCACCACACCCCATAATGACATCACCATACCCCATAATGACATCAACACACCCCATAATGACATCACCACACCCCATAATGACATCACCACACCCCATAATGACATCAACATACCCCATAATGACATCAACATACCCCATAATGACATCACCACACCCCATAATGGCATCACCACACCCCATAATGACATCACCATACCCCATAATGACATCAACATACCCCATAATGACATCACCACACCCCATAATGACATCACCACACCCCATAATGACATCACCATACCCCATAATGACATCAACATACCCCATAATGACATCAACATACCCCATAATGACATCACCACACCCCATAATGACATCACCACACCCCATAATGACATCAACACACCCCATAATGACATCACCATACACCCCATAATGACATCACCATACCTCATGACATCACCACACCCCATAATGACATCACCATACCCCATAATGACATCACCATACACCCCATAATGACATCACCATACCCCATAATGACATCAACATACCCCATAAAGTTTTTTTTTTTTTAGAAATGTTTGCAAAACAGAAACACCTTATTTAGATAAGTATTCAGACCCTTTTCTATGAGACTTGATATTGAGCTCAGGTGCATCCTGTTTCCATTTATCATCCTTGAGATGTTTCTGCAACTTGGAGTCCACCTGTGGGAAATTCAATTGATTGGACACGATTTGGAAAAGCACACACCCGTCTATAAAAGGGCCCACAGTTGACAGTTTAAATTTGCAAAAATCTAATAACCTGTTTTTCACTTTGTCATTATGGGGTAGTGTGTGTAGATTGATGAAAATGTTTTATTTGATACATTTTAGAATAAGGCTGTAACGCAACAAAATGTGGTAAAGGAGAAATCTGGAACCCTACAAATTTACATTTACATTTAAGTCATTTAGCAGACGCTCTTATCCAGAGCGACTTACAAATTGGTGCATTCACCTTATGACATCCAGTGGAACAGCCACTTTACAATAGTGCATCTAAATCTTTTAGGGGGGGGTGAGAAGGATTACTTATCCTATCCTAGGTATTCCTTAAAGAGGTGGGGTTTCAGGTGTCTCCGGAAGGTGGTGATTGACTCCGCTGTCCTGGCGTCGTGAGGGAGTTTGTTCCACCATTGGGGGGCCAGAGCAGCGAACAGTTTTGACTGGGCTGAGCGGGAACTGTACTTCCTCAGTGGTAGGGAGGCGAGCAGGCCAGAGGTGGATGAACGCAGTCAGCCGGGCTAGACAGTCTGGACCCTCTCTTTCTAAAATTATCTGCCGAAATTGTTACAAGCCCTATTACTAGCCTGCTCAACCTCTCTTTCGTATCGTCTGAGATTCCCAAAGATTGGAAAGCTGCCGCGGTCATCCCCCTCTTCAAAGGGGGTGACACTCCAGACCCAAACTGCTACAGACCTATATCTATCCTACCCTGCATCTCTAAGGTCTTTGAAAGCCAAGTTAACAAACAGATTACTGACCATTTTGAATCACATAGTACCTTCTCCGCTATGCAATCTGGTTTCCGAGCTGGTCATGGGTGCACCTCAGCGACGCTCAAGGTATCATAACCGAATACTGTGCAGCTGTATTCATCAACCTGGCCAAGGCTTTCGACTCTGTCAAATCACCACATTCTTATTGGCAGACTCAACAGCCTTGGTTTCTCAAATGATTGCCTCGCCTGGTTCACCAACTACTTCTCTGATAGAGCTGTGTGTCAAATCGGAGGGCCTGTTGGTCGGACCTCTGGCAGTCTCTATGGGGGTGCCACAGGGTTCAATTCTCGGGCCGACTCTCTTCTCTGTATACATCAATGATGTCGCTTTGCTGCTGGTGATTCTCTGATCCACCTCTACGCAGACGCCACCATTCTGTATACTTCTGGCCCCTCCTTGGACACTGTGTTAACTAACCTCCAGACGAGCTTCAATGTCATACAACACTCCTTCCGTGGCCTCCAACCGCTCTTAAACGCAAATAAACCGATCATTGCCCGCACCTGCCCGCCCATCCAGCATCACTACTCTGGACGGCTCTGACTTAGAATAGGTGGATAACTACAAATACCTAGGTGTCTGGCTAGACTGTGAACTCCTTCCAGACTCACATTAAGCATCTCCAATCCAAAATTAAATCTAGAATCGGCTTCCTATTTCGCAACAAAGCTTCCTTCACTCATGCTGCCAAACATACCCTCGTAAACTGTCTATTCTACCGATCCTTGACTTCGGCCATGTCATCTATAAAGTAGCCTCCAAAACTCTAAATCAAATCAAATTTATTTATATAGCCCTTCGTACATCAGCTGATATCTCAAAGGGCTGTACAGAAACCCAGCCTAAAACCCCAAACAGCAAGCAATGCAGGTGTAGAAGCACGGTGGCTAGGAAAAACTCCCTAGAAAGGCCAAAACCTAGGAAGAAACCTAGAGAGGAACCAGGCTATGTGGGGTGGCCAGTCCTCTTCTGGCTGTGCCAGGTGGAGATTATAACAGAACATGGCTAAGATGTTCTACTCAGCAAACTGGATGAAGTCTATCACAGTGCAAATCGCTTTGCCACTAAAGCCCCAAACACTACTTACCACTGCGACCTATACGCTCTCGTTGGCTGGCCCTCGCTTCATACTCGTCGCCAAACCCACTGGCTACATGTTATCTACAAGTCTCTGCTAGGTAAAGCTCCGCCTTATTTCAGCTCACTGGTCACCATAGCAGCACGCACTCGTAGCACGCACTCCAGCAGGTATATCTCACTGGTCAACCCCAAAACCAATTCCTCCTTTGGTCGCCTTTCCTTCCAGTTCTCTGCTGCCATTGACTGGAACGAACTGCAAAAAAAAAAAAAAAAAAAAATCACTGAAGCTGGAGATTCCCATCTCCCTCACTATCTTTAAGAACCAGCTGTCAGAGCAGCTCACAGATCACTGCACCTGTTCATAGCCCATCTGTAAACAGCCCATCTATCTACCCCATCCCCATACTGTATTTATTTATTTTGCTCCTTTGCTCCCCAGTATCTCCACTTGCACATCCATCTTCTGCACATCTACCATTCCAGTGTTTAATTGCCATATTGTAATTACTTTTCCACCATGGCCTATTTATTGCCTTAACTCCCTTATTTGAGCTAATTTGCACTCTTTTTTTCTATTGTATTATTGACTGTATGTTTTGTTTATTCCATGTGTAACTCTGTTGTTTGTATCAAACTGCTATGCTTTATCTTGGCCAGGTCGCAGTTACAAATGAGAACTTGTTCTCAACTAGCTAACCTGGTTAAATAAAGGTGTTCTCAACTAGCTAACCTGGTTAAATAAAGGTGTTCTCAACTAGCTAACCTGGTTAAATAAAGGTGTTCTCAACTAGCTAACCTGGTTAAATAAAGGTGTTTTCAACTAGCTAACCTGGTTAAATAAAGGTGGGAAAAACATTTAAAAAAGAAGTAGTCTGAAAACTTTCCGAATGCACTGTATTGAAGTGGTTTAAATATGAACTTTCCTACTAACCTTCAAGGTTGACAGTACCAAAATCTTGCCAATCCATTCATTACTAGGTTCCATACTTACAAGGTTTATTCCACTGACTTAGACATGTTTTCCATACTGTACATTTCATGCACACAGTACCAGTCAAAAGCAAGGACACACCAACTCCACACCTGTTAAACAAATCAAGATATATTTTATATTTCAGAGAAAAAGTCTGCTGCTCAAAATCAAATCAAATCAAGGATGTTGCCAGGATGAGGCCAACAACGCTGCCCGGGAGACCATCTGTTGGGGGCCAACAACGCTGCCCGGGAGACCATCCTTCGGGGGCCAACAACGCTGCCCGGGAGACCAGCTGTTGGGGGCCAACAACGCTGCCCGGGAGACCATCCTTCGGGGGCCAACAACGCTGCCCGGGAGACCATCCGTCGGGGGCCAACAACGCTGCCCGGGAGACCATCCTTCGGGGCAAATAACGCTGCCCGGAGACCATCCGTCGGGGCCAACAACGCTGCCCGGAGACCATCCTTCGGGGCCAACAACGCTGCCCGGAGACCATCCGTCGGGGCCAACAACGCTGCCCGAGACCATCCTTCGAGGGCCAACAACGCTGCCCGGGAGACCATCCGTTTTCGGGACACCTTCACCTCCTACTTCTCCAAGGAGGGTGCTGTTCCCTGAAACAACTTGTGCCATAGACAACACTATGTACAACAAAAGGCTCTAAACTAACATTGATTCTGTAACCATTACCCTCAGCAAACATTCTATGGGTGTGGAACCTGACAATGGTCACGCTTTTTCATGGATGGGAGTACGTTTAAAACATTTTTTTTTTAAAGCTTGTCCTCATCCAGACGGGCCTGGGTGGGTGGTGGTGACGGTGGACCATCTGATGCCTTACTTGCTACTACAAGCTCTTCTCAAAAAGAGTCATTGGTTTCTTTACAGAGGCTTGTGGCTCAGCACTGGGAGGGAGCACTGAGTTGCTTGTGGTTGACCACTTCCATCACTATCGTCTCTCTGATGCTGAGGCTTCTCCTCTTCCTGCCGCTGCTGCTACTCCTCCTCCTCTCCTGCCGCTCCTCCTCCTCCTCTTCCTGCCGCTGCTGCTACTCCTCCTCTTCCTGCCGCTCCTCCTTCCTGCCGCTGCTGCTCCTCCTCCTCCTCCTCTTCCTGCCGCTGCTGCTGCTCCTCTTCCTGCCGCTGCTGCTACTCCTCTTCCTGCCGCTGCTGCTACTACTCCTCCTCCTGCCGCTCCTACTCCTCCTCTTCCTGCCGCTGCTGCTACTCCTCCTCCTCCTCTTCCTGCTACTCCTCCTCCTCCTCCTCCTCCTCCTCCTCTTCCTGCCGCTGCTGCTACTCCTCCTCTTCTTCCTGCCGCTGCTCCTCCTCCTCTTCCTGCCGCTGCTCCTCCACCTCTTCCTGCCGCTGCTGCTACTCCTCCTCCTCCTCCTTCTTGCCACTGCTGCTGCTCCTCCTCCTCCTCTTCCTGCTGCTCCTCCTCCTCCTCTTCCTGCCGCTGCTGCTACTCCTCCTCTTCCTGCCGCTCCTCCTCTTCCTGCCGCTGCTGCTCCTCCTCCTCTTCCTGCCGCTGCTGCTACTCCTCTTCCTGCCGCTGCTGCTACTCCTCCTCCTCCTGCCGCTCCTCCTCCTCCTCCTGCCGCTGCTGCTACTCCTCCTCCTCCTCTTCCTGCCGCTCCTCCTCCTGCCGCTGCTGCTACTCCTCCTCCTGCCGCTCCTCCTCCTCCTCTTCCTGCCGCTCCTCCTCCTCCTCTTCCTGCCGCTGCTCCTCCTCCTCCTCCTCTTCCTGCCGCTGCTGCTACTCCTCCTCTCTTCCTGCCACTGCTCCTCCTCCTCTTCCTGCCGCTGCTCCTCCTCCTCCCCGCTGCTGCTACTCCTCCTCCTCTTCTTGCCACTGCTGCTGCTCCTCCTCCTGCTGCTGCTGCTACTCCTCCTCCTGCTGCTACTACTCCTCCTGCTGCTGCTACTACTCCTCCTCCTGCTGCTACTTCTCTCCGTCCTTCGCCTGGAGCTCCATGGCTGTCAGTTGCTCCTCCTCCTCTTCCTGCCGCTGCTGCTACTCCTCCTCTTCTTCCTGCCACTGCTCCTCCTCCTCCTCCTCCTCTTCCTGCCGCTGCTCCTCCTCCTCTTCCTGCCGCTGCTGCTACTCCTCCTCCTCTTCTTGCCACTGCTGCTGCTCCTCCTCCTCCTGCTGCTGCTGCTACTCCTCCTCCTCCTCCTGCTGCTACTACTCCTCCTCCTCCTGCTGCTACTACTCCTCCTCCTCCTCCTGCTGCTGCTGCTACTCCTCCTCCTCCTGCTGCTACTCCTCCTCCTCCTGCTGCTACTCCTCCTCCTCCTGCTGCTACTACTCCTCCTCCTCCTGCTGCTACTCCTCCTCCTCCTGCTGCTCCTCCTCCTGCTACTACTCCTCCTCCTCCTGCTGCTACTACTCCTCCTCCTCCTCCTCCTGCTGCTGCTGCTCCTCCTCCTCCTCCTGCTGCTGCTGCTACTGCTCCTCCTCCTCCTGCTGCTACTTCTCCTCCTCCTCCTGCTGCTGCTACTCCTCCTCCTCCTCCTCCTGCTGCTGCTGCTTTCCTCCTGCTGCTACTCCTCCTCCTGCTGCTACTCCTCCTCCTCCTGCTGCTGCTGCTACTTCTCTCCGTCCTTCGCCTGGAGCTCCATGGCTGTCAGTTGCTCCCTTACCCCTTCAGTCATGATGGACGTGGTGTGGCGGGACTCAAAAAGGGGTTGAGGAAACTCATGACAGCCATGAAGCGCCATGACCGGTGTTGTACTGCTCCTGCCCCACTCCTCAACTCGTTTCTTTCCATGACCGGTGTGTACTGCTCCTGCCCCACTCCTCAACTCGTTTCTTTCCTTGACCGGTGTTGTACTGCTCCTGCCCCACTCCTCAACTCGTTTCTTTCCATGACCGGTGTTGTACTGCTCCTGCCCCACTCCTCAACTCGTTTCTTTCCATGACCGGTGTTGTACTGCTCCTGCCCCACTCCTCAACTCGTTTCTTTCCTTGACCGGGGTTGTACTGCTCCTGCCCCACTCCTCAACTCGTTTCTTTCCATGACCGGTGTTGTACTGCTCCTGCCCCACTCCTCAACTCGTTTCTTTCCATGACCGGTGTTGTACTGCTCCTGCCCCACTCCTCAACTCGTTTCTTTCCTTGACCGGTGTTGTACACAATTTAATACTGGCTATGCTAGCTGAAGTTTATAGCTAGTTAGCTTGCCAGCCATCTAGCTCGACAGCTAGCTAATATTGACATTATATTTAATATTGACATAAACATTATGATATTTTATGAAACCCACCAGGGACACCAATGACTTCTGCCACATTCCTCCACACTGCACTCTGTTTGTGTCTCTACAGATAAAAAGGGTGCCACCAGAGTTCTGGGAACCCCAGCACAGCAATAATCCATTTCTCATCCATTGCTCTTGTTAAAGCTAGCGATGGACACACATTGAAATAACGTAATGTTGATTGATGAAACTAAACTTGATATTTTTAACAGAACGGAATACATTCTAGCAGGACCCCTACAACCACTGTGGTTGGTTATCGCCCAGCGTTAAAGCTACCAAGCTAGCTGGCTAATGTTAGCTAATCAGCTAGCTTTTTAAAATGGCGATTTTTGTCAATTTACTTAATGACCAAGAAACATGCATAATAATTTGTCTCTACATTAACATATTCCTCTCAACTGTAAATTTTTTGCATGATCGGTATGACGTTATAATTACTTACATTTGCTTCCATCCCAGTATTGTTGCCGGACATCTTTGCTGAATAAAGTATCGAGCCTTGGATCCAATCAGTGGCGTAGCTTCAGCAGGTGCTCCCACACCAGGGCTCGCGACGCACATGGGTCCGGATCTGTGGAGCCGCGGGTCCCCTATGTCATTTGAATACCGCCCCACCTTGCCCAAGTATTAATTGTTGACGCGGGTCCCCTACGTCATTTGAATACCGCCCCACCATGCCCAAGTATTAATTGTTGACGCGGGTCCCCTATGTCATTTGAATACCGCCCCACCATGCCCAAGTATTAATTGTTGACGCGGGTCCCCTATGTCATTTGAATACCGCCCCACCATGCCCAAGTATTAATTGTTGACGCGGGTCCCCTATGTCATTTGAATACCGCCCCACCATGCCCAAGTATTAATTGTTGACGCGGGTCCCCTATGTCATTTGAATACCGCCCCACCTTGCCCAAGTATTAATTGTTGACGCGGGTCCCCTATGTCATTTGAATACCGCCCCACCATGTCCAAGTATTAATTGTTGACGCGGGTCAATCACATCTACGAGTTGACCAGAAAGTATTTATTTAACCTAGGCTATATGATAAATGATCCCACTGATGGTTTCACCAACAAAATGTTTTTTCTGTCACTACATAAGTCAGCATGATATTTTAGTGTATTGATGACAATAAATCAAAGTAATTTGCTAAATAAATCATAGTTTCAATACCATGTTAAGATAATAAAAATGCATTCTGGAATTCATTGTGCAAAGGAGGATACAGGCTGTCAGGTATCTGTCATCGTTTTGAGCACAAGTCAGAGCTAGACATCCCGGGACCGGGTGGGGAGGAAGAGGAGCAGGGACCGAGAATAGAAAATTACTGATGTAAAATCTGAAGAAACAGGTGGAAGTGGGACCGACGGCCTTTTACCTATCCAACTGACAGGGGGCATTATGCAACAAATGTGGATGTTAAAAGGCACGTTATTGCATTAGGCTCGTGTAAGCCTACTGGCCCATTCCCATGACGAAAGGCTGGAATCTAATTACCACGTACATGGCTGTTATTCAGACAAGCTTGATTGCGCGTATTGTGATCCTTACTGGCTGTTTGGAGATCCTTTCTTCTCTGATGAGTGGGTGAATGGGGTGAGAGATTGGCGCCATCTAATATCCAAAATAGCATGTCATGAGACATCCCAGATTCACATGGGTGCCTGTTTGGTATATGAGCAATGGAAGCTCAATGTCACTATTGACTCAGAAATGGAGAGGCGTGCGTAATGCAGAAAATCCCTGGCAACAGGTGTTGGAGCGCATAGTTAATGTAACTTTCACACTTGCATCATGTAATTTGGTGTTCAGAGAGCACTGTGAAAAGCCGGGGCAGGTCAACAGTGAGAATATTGTCAGTATAATTGAACTGCTGTCATTTTATGACCCAGTTCTGAAAGAACTTTTAGAACGACCCGCAGGATCCGTTAGTCCTCAAATCCAAAATGAGCTGATTTATATCGTAGCCGAGCGAGTGAAGTGTGACATTCAGGGAGATGCAGGAAGCCCCATTTTGTTCTATTATTATGGACACCAGACGTATCCAAAGTAGACCAGTTCAGCCGAGTGTATCGCATGTGAGAGTGATAAGGGATGCAAATAATGTCGCCACAGATCTGACCATCACAGAATCGTTTGGGGGATTTCTGGAGACTGCTGGCACATCAACAGCTGAGCTTAACATAAAAATCCTGGGTTTTCTATAGAGGATAGCTGGATATTTCTAAATGTCCTGGCCAGCATAGAGGATAACTGGATATTTCTAAATGTCCTGGGCAAAAGCTGCGATAGCTGGATATTTCTAAATGTCCTGGGCAGCATAGAGGATAGCTGGATATTTCTAAATGTCCTGGGCAGCATAGAGGATAGCTGGATATTTCTAAATGTCCTGGGCAGCATAAAGGATAACTGGATATTTCTAAATGTCCTAAATATATACTGAGATCATGTGACAGATCATGTGACACTTAGATTGCAGACAGGTGGACTTTAACTAATAATGTGACTTCTGAAGGTAATTGGTTACACCAGATCTTATTTAGGGGCTTCATAGTAAAGGGGGTGAATACATATACACGCACCACTTTTCCAGTTATAATATAATATATTTTTTTCATATCCCTTGACCAATTTGGACTATTTTGTGTATGTCCATTACATGAAATCCAAATAAAAACCCATTTAAATGAATGATTGTAATGCAACAAATAGGAAAAACGACAAGGGGGTGAATACCAATGACTGGAACGAGGATACAGGTGAAAATCTCTGAAGCTGGAGTCTTATATCTCCTCTCTAACCTTAAGCATCAGCTGTCTGAGCAGCTTACCGTACCTGTACACAGACAATCTGTAAATAGCACACCCAACTACCTCATCCCCATATTATTACTTACCCTCTTGCACCTCAGTATCTGCACATCATCATCTGCACATCTATCACTCCAGTATAAATGATAAATTGTAATTATTTTGCCTCTATGGCCTATTTATTGCCATACCTCCCTACTCTTCTACATTTGCACACACTGAACACAGATTTTTTTATATTTTTATTTTCTATTGTGTTATTGACTGTACATTTGTTTATGTGCAAACTCTGTGTTCTTGTGCACTGCTTTGTTTTATCTTGGCCAGGTCACAGTTGTAAATGAGAACTCGTTCTCAACTGGCCTACCTGGTTAAATGAAGAAAGAAAAAAATTAAATACTTTTGCAAGGCACTGTATATCAGCAAGCTTCCCTACATCAAACTTATCCACAATGCTGCAGCACGCTGGTTTTCAAACTTTAAGTTCTCATGTCACCCCACTCCTCTGCACATTCCGCTGGCTTCCATTCAAAGCTCTCATCCACTACAGGACCATGGTGCTTACCTACGGAACAGCAAGAAAAACTGCCCCTCTCTACCATCAGGCTATGCTCAAACCCTACACCCCAAGCCGAGCACTGCGTTCTGCCACCTTAGGTGCCACCCCAGTTTACAATTGGCTCATTCATCCCCCTCCTCTCTCCTGTAACTATTCCCCAGGTCGTAGCTGTAAATGAGAATGTGTTCTCAGTCAACTTACCTGGTAAAATAATGGAAAAAGAAATACCTGAGGAGCAGCATGGGACAGGAGAGACTGAGTGGTTTGGCCATTCTGTCCATTGAAAACATCAGGACCATGTGGTCCTTCTGTGGCTCAGTTGGTAGAGCATGGCGCTTGTAAATGTCGCCAGGATAGTGGGTTCGATTCCTGGGACCACCCATACGTAGAATGTATGCACACAAGACTGTAAGTCGCTTTGGATAAAATGCGTCAGCTAAATGGCATATATTATTATTATTATTATTATTATAGAGCGGAAGGCCCGTTGAATACCAATCAAATGAGTGATTAAGCTGGATTTTATTTTTACAGGACATGCTACCCAGACAGCCTATATGAATCAAGCTTTATTGAGATGAATGTACATTTCTTGTCAATCTACGACTATGCTGGATCGGTCTTTGGAAACCATGTTCTGGTGCAGGGCTGCTGAGCCATTTCATTGTCATCATAGCCAATACATTTAACTAGGCTTTAAGAATAATACTAAGCACATACACATCATATACTGTTTAAAGGCATGCTGCCATCTAAGCAATCTGTTTGAATGCTCCACTTCATTGATTTGCTGGTGTTTTTGCTATCAGGGCCTCTGGGGAGGTAAGTTGTTTGAAATACCGGTATGTCAGTTTTGCCTCCATGCATAACATCAGGGAACATGTACTGGGTCATTAGCTGGGTTTCTGTCAAGAGATTGATCTTTATATTTATGTTTTATAATACAGGCTATTGCCTATTATTTGCAGATAAAATAGGGTGGTTTTTTATAATAATTTAATATAATATATGCCATTTAGGTGCTGATGGATTTACACGGGTTAATTTCTGACCTCCGTCCACGTGCTGCACAGCCATACCAACAAAATTATTTTAATTTTATGGGAAATATGGTTGGCCAGGGTAGTGGGTTCGATTGCTGATGGACCACCCATACGTAGAATGTATGCACACATGACTGTAAGTCGCTTTGGATAAAAGCGTTTTAAATGGCAAATATTATTATTATTATTATGATAAAGCTACACTACTGGGTCCCATGCTGCCAAATTCGTCATGGACCACTCAATGTGATTGGTCATCGCCCAGCGGTATCTGCTGGCGATTTGAATAAAGGGTTAAAGTTAAACTTGTTTCACCGCCTCCCAAAGGTCCACGACCCCTCTGCTATTGAACATTAACCGGATGGTTCCCCGCGTATTGCCAGTTAACCTCAGTCTAACACAACACGAGGTAGCTATATTGCTAAAGCACCAAAATCTTTCTGGGGCTGTTCTAGTTTCGTCCCGTAACATGGGATTCTACTGGGACATTTGGCCGATACCAGCAGACTAAACTCAACGATTTACCATCATAAAACATTGAGTTTAATCGGATATAGTAGTGTGGTCATTTTCTGTCGGCCCAGTGTCCCAACAGACAGTATGTGTATTGCATGGGGCTGATACAGAACCCCTTGTTGTGGGAGGAAGCTAAACTAGAGCCGTTTACTTTGACATATCAAGTCCTTCTGTAGCTCAGTTGGTAGAGCATGGCGCTTGTAACGCCAGGGTAGTGGGTTCGATTCCCGGGACCACCCATACGTAGAATGTATGCACACATGACTGTAAGTCGCTTTGGATAAAAGCGTCAGCTAAATGGCATATATTATATTATTATATATATTAAGTCATTTAGCGACCCACATAATGAACTAACCTTCCCGGTTACTGGCCCAACACTTAACGACGAGGCAACCTGCCGCAGAGCTGTTAGTTGTAAAAGCGGCTGACGTTAGCGTCGTTGCCTAGCTACCTGGGGTCCTCGAATTCCACGAAAGCGAACGGCGGTCCTCCTCTCCGGTTCTTCAAGTCGATATCCCGGATCGCTCCGTACTTGTAGAACACGTCCTCCACGTCTTTAGTGCGAATATCAGGCGGCAGGTTACCCACGTAGATCCGACAGTCGTTGTTTCCCGCTGGGCCACGAACCACGCTCCCGCCGCCCGACATATTATCCCCCGACATCCGAAGATTACTACTTACCTAGCTAGCTAACTGAAGAAAAGCCGTGTAACTGTATATAAGAAATGGCTGTATAAATATCAAGCTGTATATAAGAAATGGCTGTATAAATATCAAGCTATCTATTATCTAAATCAATCGTGAACGGCGCACACAGAGTTAGCAAGCTAATTTAGAAATATTCCGGCAACTCTCGCTGACTTCTCAAAATGGCGCCGAGATCTCGCGTGAGGAACCTGCGCGGACTGATAAGACTCCTTTCTGTGTTTGCAAACATTGCCGCAGGAGGGCGATGCGCCCAAGTTGGCTGCTTCTTCTTTGGAGTTTATGGTTGGACTGCACACAAAACGGTCTATTGTCGCAATCAACTGGACGGTTTGAAACCCTGTTTTTTTTATCCATACGTAAGTGATACTAACTTCATCCGCCCTAATAAAATGGTACATTGCCAGAACAAACACAACTCCCACAGGCTCTAGGACCTGAGAGGATGGGACTGCTTTTGCCAATATTCCATGTAACTCCTTTACTATGAAATCTTTCAGCGCACGGAACCGCTCAGCAGCGATCACTAGGATTTCTATCTTCCTGGACCTTCTGTCCACCTTGGCAGTGTCATTAATTACCACAGCTATAAATGCCACAACGTCCACCTTCTTAACCTTTAAAATGGCAGGATCCTGCTGGTGAAAGGCAATCCCTGCATCCTGCAGTGTATGTAGGCTTATCAACTACCTCGGACTCGACTCCTCTGGTGCACCATTCAAATCCTCAACGCTTTTCACAGCTGCTGCATATGAAATGCTCTGTAACAACCCTTACTTTGGCCACGTCATTCTCTTTTGGAGGAAATTGGTGGCAGAACAAGGGGGGATTCTTATAGAACGGCAGCAAAAAGAAAGCCTCTATTTGCATGTTGCTTATGAGTGCATTTTACACATTTTATATTAAGTCCTGCTTAATATGTTTGTGTCATCGCAAATCAACTGCGTCATACTTAACACGAGTAAAATGTCTCTGGCTAACTGTTTTCGACACCCTATACAGTATCAGTGAGCGTTAGCATTCGAGCAAACAACTGCTGCATCCAAAATAGTTATTTTGCAACGACCACAACCGAATATAATCTTAGCTACAGTTCAAGCAAGAATAATTTACTAAGATGCGGCCTCTGCAGAAGTCAGAGCAAATATACTTTTTTTGCAGAGCTGTTGTGAAGAAAGTGAGTTTGTGTTTATACAGGACCTCCCGCCCTCACCTGTTAACTAATCACGTCAATGATTGTTACGAATTTTGATGCGCACGGTAATGTGGTGCGGAGCTCAATTTGGCCACCGGAGGCTCCGCAATTGCTTCATACAATCTATATTGCGCCTCCGACCACACTTTCGGATGATTCATAAATTGGCTTTTAGTGAAGCGTCTTTCCAAACATAAATACATTAAAAACAATCCAAACCCTGTTATTAGTGCAAGAGACGTGTAAGTAAAAACATGAACATTCAACATCACCGTGGTGATGGCAACTTCCCCCTGCCTCCAGTGGTTTCAGACTGCTGCAAAACCTGGTTGTATTCAGTGACATGTATCGTTCTGAACTTTACAGATAGAAATAGAATGGATAGAGTTCACACAAGTTCTTATTTAACAAACATTTCTGTTCTACACTGCATTCAAATATTCAACCTTTAGCATCAGAGGCAGGTACTTCCACTCTTTTACTGTCCACAGCACCCTATCAGCATAACAGCGCTCAGTTTCCCCTAGTGGCCAGTTTCCACGTCGACGTCCCCAGACATGGACGTTTAATACTGAGTTGTATGTATCACAGGGGACCTGACTGGTCGATGTTGATGTTAGACACACCAGTACTGACCGTAACTGTGCTAGGAAGACTCCCATCACGTCTGTTTAAATCAACAGGAAGCTCCGTCTCAGATCGTTTACATTATACAGATAGTGTAGAGAGAATGAACATATTGTTTGTTCATCTGTGTTTTACCATGACATCCCAGGTCAGGGAGTGGAATGTGTTACCATGACATCCCAGCTCAGGGAGTGGAATGTGTGTTACCATGACATCCCAGGTCAGGGAGTGGAATGTGTTACCATGACATCCCAGCTCAGGGAGTGGAATGTGTGTTACCATGACATCCCAGCTCAGGGAGTGGAATGTGTTACCATGACATCCCAGCTCAGGGAGTGGAATGTGTGTTACCATGACATCCCAGCTCAGGGAGTGGAATGTGTGTTACCATGACGCCCCAGCTCAGGGAGTGGAATGTGTGTTACCATGACATCCCAGGTCAGGGAGTGGAATGTGTGTTACCATGACATCCCAGGTCAGGGAGTGGAATGTGTGTTACCATGACATCCCAGGTCAGGGAGTGGAATGTGTGTTACCATGACATCCCAGGTCAGGGAGTGGAATGTGTGTTACCATGACATCCCAGGTCAGGGAGTGGAATGTGTTTTACCATGACATCCCAGGTCAGGGAGTGGAATGTGTTACCATGACATCCCAGGTCAGGGAGTGGAATGTGTGTTACCATGACGCCCCAGGTCAGGGAGTGGAATGTGTTACCATGACATCCCAGGTCAGGGAGTGGAATGTGTGTTACCATGACATCCCAGGTCAGGGAGTGGAATGTGTTTTACCATGACATCCCAGGTCAGGGAGTGGAATGTGTTACCATGACATCCCAGGTCAGGGAGTGGAATGTGTGTTACCATGACATCCCAGGTCAGGGAGTGGAATGTGTGTTACCATGACATCCCAGGTCAGGGAGTGGAATGTGTTTTACCATGACATCCCAGGTCAGGGAGTGGAATGTGTTACCATGACACCCCAGCTCAGGGAGTGGAAGGTGTGCGTTACCATGATGAAGCCTCAGCGAGTGGACTCCCTGAAACAGAAATTGGCCTTCCACAAACTGTTGCCACCAAGTTGGAAGCACAGAATCATCTAGAATGTAATTGTATGCTGTCGCATTAAGGGTTCCCTTCACTGGAACTAAGGGGCCCAAACCATGAAAAACAGCCCCAGACCATTATTCCTCCTCCACCAAAATGTACAGTAGGCACTATGCATTGGGGCAGGTAGCGTTCTCCTGGCAGCCGACAAACCCAATTTTGCCCATCGGGCTGCTAGATGGTGCAGCGCGATTCATCACTCCAGAGAATGCGTTTCCACTGCTCCAGAGTCCAATGGCGGCAAGTGTTTACACCACTCCAGTCAATGCTTGGCATTGCACATTGTGCTCTCGGCCATGAAAACCCATTTCATGACGCTCCAGGAAAAGTTATTGTGTTGATGTTACTTCAAGAGACGATTTAGAACTCTAGTGAGTGTTGCAACCGACGACAGACGTGGTACACGACTCAGCGGTCGCGCTCTGTGGCCTACCACTTCACGGCTGAGCAGTTGTTGCTCCTAGACATTTCCACTTCACAATAACAGCACTTAGTTGATCAGGGCAGCTCTAGCAGGGAAGACATTTGACAAACTAACTAGTTGGAAAGGTGGCATCCTATGATGGTACCATGTTAATTGTCACAGAGCTCATCAGTAAGGCCATTCTACTGTCAACGGTTCTCTATGGGGATTGCATGGTGGTGTACTCAATTTTAGGCTGAAATAGCTGAATCCACTCATTTGAAGGGGTGTCGACATACTGCTGTATTGATAGTTTATATATAATAAAGATAGCTGCAGACTGAGGGATGCACATGTTTTATTGTGCAACATTTCAACACCAAAACGGAAATATTAATTGTGCAGGTATCCATCCATTAATTGTTAGTTAATTTCTTGCACCAATCACCTGCAAGTCATGGGATGTGTGTAGCTTTATAACAGATGTATTTAATATTATAGAGAACTCACATCAGAACATCCCACCAAACAGAACAGATGATAATCAACCAATAACATACGGGACAAGAGAGCGGTACGTTTTTACAAACTTTTATTCCTCTGTACATCTCCCCAGCAGCCGTTTATATGATGCCAATCTGGAACAGACGAGACAGGTATTAGCCAGGATTCATAGGGCAGTTATAAAGCATCATTAGAAACAGTCTTTTTATAATGAGTCACAGTGAAGGTGGTCTGTTGTTGGAGCCTGGACAAGGACAACAGATTCAACTTGTCAACTATTCACCTTGATGAGTTGAATCATGTGAGTTAGTTTGGGTTACAATACAAATGTCTGCTGTTGGGGGTGGGGGGGCTATCGAGACGTTACTGTCAGTCTCACCTTATTGGCAACATCCAACGCATCGTAATCTGGAGCCAGACGGACATACGCCTTCTTCTCACCATCAGGCCTTGGAGGAGAGAGGATTGTTAGAACGTATGGCCTCGTGTTTGTGGTTCAGATGTCAGTGGGATAAAGAACTCCCATTTCCCAATTGTATAAGTGGTTCCTTTGACAACATCTACACTGGGACTGAACCAAAACCCAGCAATGGTGGGGGGGGTCATCATAAATACTGGGTATCACTGGGTATCTTCAACCAGCATAGGGCTGTCCCCGAACAAAAATATTGGTCGACCAAAAGTTGTCTATTCTTTCGACCAATCTACTTTAAGATGTATTTTTTCATACATAGACAACCCATGTTAGGATAAACGCAACTATATGCACTGAGCTTGTCGAATGCTTAAAGCTCACAGTTTGATTAAATCAGACTCCCCTGGAGCCAGGCGTCTTATGGCCACATGGTGTTAAAACCTGACAGCGAGTGCCTGTGTGACCGGCACACGTCTCTCCTCCGTGCTGCAGCGAACAGGCACCACAGACAGTTTATGGTGCTGCTGGGGTTGAGGTTGCAAAATAATTATAGCTATTTACTTTCGTACTTGTTTCTGACTAAAAGGTTGTGTTAACGAAATCCCTCATTTGTTTAAGAAAAACATTTTTGCCTCAACCCTTTGCTCTCTTTACGTGAAACATGTACATATCACGTGTGACCAATAGGGCCTGACTTAGAGCCGATCATAATCACATCAAAATCAAATCAAATCAAATTTATTTATATAGCCCTTCGTACATCAGCTGATATCTCAAAGTGCTGTACAGAAACCCAGCCTAAAACCCCAAACAGCAAACAATGCAGTTGTAAAAGTTGGGTCTAAGCTCAATGCGGTAACAACAAAATTATGCGGAGGAAAAAGACACTCGTAATGGGGGGAATGTTTACTGGGTGCTCAGGTGGGAAAGGGGAAGTCAGATCTGTGGCAGATTTAGTTGTGGAAAATACTGGAGATCCAGACAACGGAGTGTATTGGTGTTAAAGTGTTAAAGAAATAAGTCTGTTCTAACGAGAAAATAAAGCCTATATTACAGCAAAGACTAAAAACCGTTGCATGCATTTGTGAATTGCTGTTCATTTATTGTTTAGGATAATTATTTAAAAGCTCCCGTTATTTAATTTCTAATTTTGTGCACAAAGTTGTTTCCATCCCTGTTAGCGAGCCTTTCTCCTTTGCTAAGATAATCCATCCATCTGACAGGTGTGACATATCAAGAAGCTGTTTAATCAGCATGATCATTACACAGGTGCACCTTGTGCTGGGAACAATAAAAGGCCACTGTAAAATGTGCCGTTTTGTTACATCACACATGACACTGATGTTTCAAGTTGAAGGAGCGTGTAATTGGCATGCTGACTGCAGGAATGTCCACCAGAGCTGTTGTCAGCCCCCAAAAGGAGCAAATCAGACCGCTGTCTTGTGCACCATGGGAAAATAATCCATTTGCGACTACTCTACTAAATAAATCTTGGGTCAACGAATAGCCCATCAAGCAAGCAATAGACTAAATGGGGTCAGGCCTAAACCAGGGCCACCCTCTTCTGTCAGATTGCCTCAAACCCCTACTCTGACCTCACGGCTCAACATGGAGGCATCCACTAAACAAACTCCACTACAGCTACAAAGGTAATGGGCAAATGTACTAGGTGGCCAGGTCAGACAAGCAGGCAGTACAGCATGTATCTATGGAGTCTAATGGGCCAAGTCAGTTTAGCGGTAGTGATGCCTGGACTACATTCAGGTTAGTAATGTCAGGATATATTAAATTGTTATGTACCTGATGAGTGTGTTGACCTTGGCCACGTCAATGTCGTAGAGCTTCTTGACTGCATGTTTGATCTGATGCTTGTTGGCCTTGACGTCTACGATGAAGACGAGGGTGTTGTTGTCCTCGATCTTCTTCATGGCAGACTCTGTCGTCAGAGGGAACTTAATGATGGCATAGTGGTCCAACCTGGGAGAGAAAAGGAGGAAGACGTGTGGAAAGGGAGGAGGAAGGGTGGGGTAAGGGAGGAGGAAGGGTGGGGTAAGGGAGGAGGAAGGGTGGGGTAAGGGAGGAGGAAGGGTGGGGTAAGGGAGGAGGAAGGGTGGGGTAAGGGAGGAGGAAGGGTGGGGTACGGGAGGAGGAAGGGTGGGGTACGGGAGGAGGAAGGGTGTGGAAAGGGAGGAGGAAGGGTGTGGAAAGGGAGGTGGAAGACGTGTGGAAAGGGAGGTGGAAGACGTGTGGAAAGGGAGGTGGAAGGGTGGGGTAAGGAGAGTAGTTCATTAGACCAGTGTGATCCAAACTTTAAACCTAGGAGCCAATCTAAATCCTTCAAATGGCCCCTCTGCAAGCCAACATGTTACATCCTTGCAGGAGAGGACCTACATATGAAGGAGCAGTATTACCATGTCCACAAAGCAGCGAGGAGTTCTGATCGACAATCCATTTGGACTTCTAGATCACGTTGAATAAGACTGGAGAAATCCTAGGGCAGCACTTCTACTCAGACACTGTGAATATGGACCTGACCTTACCTACACGGCCTTTAGCTGAGACCAACATGTTGTCTGCTGTCCTGCTTTACAGTCCAGCAGTTTAAAAGGAAATTCCTCCTAGCAGACAATATTCTGTATAGAGCACTTTCACAAAGTACAAGTCAAACAAGTGTGCATGCATGTACTGTATAATTTTAAACTTACTTGTTTCTGCGCGGGGCACTCTTGCGGGGGTACTTGGGTTGTCTGCGGAGGCGCAGGGTTTTGGGGCGGCGGAAGGTTGGGGAGGTTCTAATCTTCTTCTTCCTCTGGCTGTGGACTCCTTTCAGAACAGCCTTCTTGGCCTTCAGGGCCTTCACCTTGGCCTCGGTCTTGGCAGGGACAGCTACAGAGGGAGACAAGAGGTTAGGCAGGGACTGCTAACAAGGACGGGGAACATTAACTGGTTAGTGGGGGGTGTTAAAACAGATTTCTATTATCCAGGCATCTAAACACCAAATCCAGTTACGAAGAAATCTAACAGGAATGGGGGATTTGAGTAGGAATTCACATTGATTTCTCTGAGCAGAAGAACAAAGTAGTCACCCCATCATGGACCACAGTCTAACGGGGAATCTAAAAACAGTGTTCTGGGACAGATTTCCCCAAAACATCTTCAGGCTACGTTCATCGGTAGAACAGGTTGCCATTTTGCAAAACAGTCTTTATTAATGTTGCACTTGAAATCACAGGTAACACCTGCCTCAGACCACTGGTACAACAACTCATTAGATCACGGTTTGCCCTCCAGCACTTAACACACAGAATCTCCACTAAATATACAACAACAATTTGTATCTCCTGTGACAGACTAAAACCTCATTAGGTGAATGAATATACAGCGCTTTCGGAAAGTATTCAGACCCTTGACTTTTCCCCACATTGTTACATTAGACTTATTCCAAAATTGATTAAATAGTCAATCTACACACAATACCCCATAGTGACAAAGCAAAAACAGTTTTGAAAATATTTAAAAACTGAAATACACTGCACAAAAAAATAAAGGGAACACTAAAATAACACATCCTAGATCTGAATGAATTATTCTTATTCAATACTTTTTTCTTTACATAGTTGAATGTGCTGACAACAATCACACAAATTATCAATGGAAATCAAATTGATCAATTTTCAAATTTATCAGCCATTTGGGTGGGTTGTAGACTCAGTCTCATGCTACCACTAGAGTGAAAGCACCGCCAGCATTCAAGTGACCAAAACATCAGCCAGGAAGCATAGGAACTGAGAAGTGGTCTGTGGTCACCACCTGAAGAACCACTCCTTTATTGGGGGTGTCTTGCTAATTGCCTATAATGTCCACCTGTTGTCTATTCCATTTGCACAACAGTATGTGAAATGTATTGTCAATCAGTGTTGCTTCCTAAGTGGACAGTTTGATTTCACAGAAGTGTGATCGACTTGGAGTTACATTGTGTTGTTTAAGTGGGGAGCATCGCTGCACAGCTATTTTCAAGTCTCTCCAGAGATGTTTGATCAGGTTCAAGTCCGGGCTCTGGCTGGGCTACTCAAGGACATTCAGAGTCTTGTCCCGAAGCCACTCATTTACATTTAAGTCATTTAGCAGACGCTCCTGTGTTGTCTTGGCTGTGTGCTTAGGATCATTGTCCTGTTGGAAGGTAAAACCTTCGCCCCAGTCTGAGGTCCTGAGCAGGTTTTTTATAATTAAGCTAGGGTAGCCTAGAGGTTAGAGCGTTGGACTAGTAACCGGAAGGTTGCAAGTTCAAACCCCCGAGCTGACAAGGTACAAATCTGTCGTTCTGCCCCTGAACAGGCAGTTAACCCACTGTTCCCAGGCCGACATTGAAAATAAGAATATGTTCTTAACTGACTTGCCTGGTTAAATAAAGGTAAAATTAAATAGTTGTGTTGCTAAACCACCAAGTTAGTGTTATCTAAAAGCTCACATTTCACAGTACCCTAACCAATAACCTTTAGTCTTTAGCTCTACTTGAAACCAAATTCATGGCTGCCATAAGACAAAAATGACTTGTTAAGCAATTAAAATCGATCATTTTATTTTTGGGTCACGTTGATATTTTTTCCAAATATAACATGTGACAGACATTCATACTTGTTCATAGTTTACACAATTTGAAGCAATGTTGAATTTACAGTCAAACATTGCATGAAAGAAAGCAAGAGAAACACTTTCAATACACAACACATTGAAACATAATGCAAACAAATAGACTGGCGTCAGGAAGTTTATTCTGTTGCTAAATACTTTAGGAGCTACAGCAAACTCTAAAGCAGATCTTCTGAAATCATTGTAAGTCCTATAAAGACAGTTAAGTTTCACATTGTATGGATTAATTGTTGTGGTAGAGGACCTTGTGCATTTAAGTTAAACTAAACCCAATGTTTATATCCCAAAACAAAGCAGCTAGAAACAGCAAGCTTGCTTGCTAAAATGCCATGAATGTTTCATGCGTGGACATGTCCCAAAATGAATCGTTTGTTTATAGTTAATTTTGATATTTCAGCCTGCGTGTCTTGAGAGCGATGACGCACACCCGGTCTGGTGTTCGGTTTAATAACGTTACATGACGACTAGACCCGGTAGTCACATCAACTATATCAACTGAAGCACGTTAACTAGTTATGAAAACACAATGGGCATTTTGATAGTAGATCATGTACTTGTACAATAATAGAAACGTTTCGGTCCCATCAAATGTAGTAAGTCGCTCGCTAACATTAAGCCCAGCTTCAACTGCACATGTCTCTGCCACACAGCACTACGGGGCATCTGCGTTAATACGGACCTGACTAAACCAACATGTGCACAACTTAACAGGGCCTTAGAAACGATTATTATACCACACAGACACCGGAGTCCAGTGTTTAACCAGGAGGAATTAGAAATGATAGATAAGCCAACGTTGAAATTAGCTAAATAGCATAGCCTAACGTCGCTGCCAGCCGGTTGCACCGTTCCACATTTAGTGACCGTAGACAAAATAAGCACGTCTGTGATTTTCATCGGTATAATATAGCTATATATTAATCTTGGTAAACATGTACATAGAACATACGTGGTTGTGTATTTTAACTGACTTTACGGGAAAACAATGTACAGATTCACGAACCTTCCTTCTTCGCCTTCGGTGCCATGTTGAGAAAGGAAGAATGATTGGGGTTTCCACAGCTATAATACAGGGGCGAGAAACCGGCACTCACATATCGCGAGACTGGCGAACTGCATCATTGTACTTGTAGTTAAAGGTCACCATTTCTCGGATGAGTCCAAAAATATTTGGAATTACATACTGCTACATAGGAACTGTAGCTCAGTGGAGAACAGCTAACTATGATTCTGCTACACAGGAACTGTAACTCAGTTGCACCCCTAAAAACATTTGTCATAAGAAACTAGCTCCTGGTACTGGTACAATGGAACTGTTGCTCAGTGGACTACAAAGGAACTGTACAGTAGTGGACAACAGCCAACTATGATTCTGCTACATGGGAACTATAGCTCAGTGGACTACAGCTAACTATGTGTTGTTTGGGTAGATGTGACAGTGGTCTGGTGTTGACAATATCAGGTTGTATTTATTATTTTCAATTGAACCTTTATTCAACCAGGCAAGTCAGTTAAGAAAAAATCTTATTTGGAATGAATGATACATCTTACTTAAAAGATTTTCCAACATGTCTTTCCAGAAGAAAATCATTAGAAATGTGAGACGTTCAACAGCAGAATAGTCAACCTAGCATTTATTTGAGACGTTCAACAGCAGAATAGTCAACCTAGCCTTTACATGCGAGGGCCTTGACTGGCTGCCCTGCGTTCCAAATGGCATCTTATTTGCTATATGGTGCACTACTTTTAACCAGTTCCCAATGTGCCCAAAATAGGGAATAGGGTGCTATTCAGGATGCAGGGGCCTTCACTGGTTACTACACATCTGTCCAGTTGAAACTACAACTACAGGAAGTAGTTGTATGCTCTATCAATGGACTGATTACATAGGACAATTATAGTTATGCCTTTATATAACCTCATGCATTCCTACAGAGTTCTGTAATGTGTATATCTACACAGGGACATATTAGTTAATGGTTAAGCAGGTAGGTTTAACAGGCTACATTCCGATATAAATAGAGACGGTGAGATTGTAGAGTCGTTGCTTATGGGATAGTGTCAAACTCCAGTCCTCGAGGGTCGAGTGTCTGCGGGTTTTCACTACTCTCTTGTACTTGATTGATCACCTGACTGTCTAGGTCTTTATTGATTAGTTAGCAACTCCCCTCACCTGACTGTCTAGGTCTTTATTGATTAAATAGGAACTCCCCTCACCTGGTTCTCTAGGAATTCATTGGACAAGAAATGAAAGGAGATCAGAAAAACCAGCAAACACAGCCGTCCAGGAATAGAGAATGACACGCTTAGAATAGACTGTTGGTAGCTATTCTCTAGGAGTAGATAGGAGACTAGGTCAAAGAAGTTTGACAGTGCTGGGAGGGGCCCTGTTTCCTGGAGGTCTTCTAGGAGAGGAAGGTTCGGACGGTGCCCTTGACCAGTCCTCTGCAGATGGGACATTTCCTCAGGGAGGGTCCCTGGTTCCTGGAGTTCTTCTAGGAGAGGAAGGTTCGGACGGTGCCCTTGACCAGTCCTCTGCAGATGGGACATTTCCTCAGAGAGGGAGCACACTCCTTACAGACCACCAGGTGACCACAAGGGATGAAGACAATGTTCACCTCCTTGTCCATACACACCTTACAGGTCCGCTCCTCCTGCAGGCGCCGTAGCTGCTCTTCCATCGGCAGGTCTGGGGGAGGGGGAGAGGAGGAGGAGGGGGAGAGGATGAGGGGGAGAGGATGAGGGGGAGAGGATGAGGAGGAGGGAGGGGGGAGAGAGATGGAAGAATAGAGAAGTAAGTATGGAGAGACATAAAACAGACATGCCCCCCTCCCATTGGATGAGGAGACTGACCCATCCCAGTTCCAAGGCCAGCCGGCCTCAGCCACAGCTGAAAGCAGCCTAGTGTGTGTATGTGAAAGTGTGTGTACCTGAGAGATCTTGACTCGGTGATGCGGCTTCATTTGCCTGGGCTGAAAGGTGCATTGAGAACAAGAATTAAACAGAAGTCTGAAATGAAATGAAACTGGACTGAACTGAGACTAACTAGGCTAGACATGATGTCAGTCTGATGATGTCACGGAGTAGGGCTTTATTACATAAATTTGATTGCCTACCTAGATCAGTTGTGTTCCTGAACTCTTAACTCCTGACCCCAGCTCTACCCACCAATCATTCTCACAGTGACATGGTCAGAACATCTCTCCACCCCTGCCAAACCTGGAGGACTGGACTACTGTTTAGGGAGTTAGGGGACTAGGGAGTGAGGGGTCAGGGGGCTAGGGGTCAGGGAACTATGGAGTGAGAGTTCATGGGGCTAGGATTCAGGAGTCAGGGAACTGGGGAGTGAGGGGTTAGGGCCCATGAGACTACTGGTTAGGGGACTAGGGAGAGCCCGACAGCACAGTTGATGCTGTGGCACGCAAACATTGCTTAATGCATTGCTTAATGCATGCAACGTCTGAGCAGGGGCACGTGACCTTACCAATGAGGTGATGTTTTATCCAGAGGTCTCTAGCAGGTTAGGGGTCAGAGGTGATGTTTTACCCAGAGGTCTCTGTGCAGGATAGGTGAAGGTATTTTTGGTAATTGGTATTTTATTAGGATCCCCATTAGATGTTCCACATGAAACATGACATAATGGACAAGAACAGCTCAAGGACAGAACTACATACATTTTCAAAAAGGCACACGTAGCCTACATATCAATACACACAAACTATCTAGGTCAAATATGGGAGAGGGGTTGTGCCGTGAGGTGTTGCTTTACCTGTTTGTTGAAACCAGGTTTGTTGTTTATTTGAGCAATATGAGAGAAGGAAGTTCCATGCAATAAGGGCTCTATATAATACTGTACGCTTCCTTGAATTTGTTCTGGATTTGGGGAGTGTGAAAAGACCCCTGGTGGCATGTCTGGTGGGGTAAGTGTGTGTGTCAGAGCTGTGTGTAAGTTGACTATGCAAACCATTTGGGATTTTTCAGCACCTGCAGCTTAACTAGATCTTTCTTTGCAGCACTAGACCACACGACTGGACAATAATCAAGACTAAACTAGAGTCAGCAGAACATCTGTGTTGTGTCAACAACAATAAAAAAGAAGAGCATCTCTGTTCCATCCACATCTGTAGGGTTAGGGGTTAGGGGTAGGGGTTATGGGGTTATGGGGTTAGGGTTGTTTATCCACATCTGTAGGGTTAGGGGTTATGGGGTTAGGGTTAGGGGTTATGGGGTTAGGGTTGTTTATCCACATCTGTAGGGTTAGGGGTTATGGGGTTAGGGGTTATGGGGTTAGGGGTTAGGGGTTATGGGGTTAGGGTTAGGGGTTATGGGGTTAGGGGTTATGGGGTTAGGGTTGTTTATCCACATCTGTAGGGTTAGGGTTATGGGGTTAGGGTTGTTTATCCACATCTGTAGGGTTAGGGGTTATGGGGTTAGGGGTTATGGGGTTAGGGGTTAGGGTTGTTTATCCACATCTGTAGGGTTAGGGGTTATGGGGTTATGGGGTTAGGGGTTATGGGTTGTTTATCCACATCTGTAGGGTTAGGGGTTATGGGGTTAGGGGTTTAGGGGTTAGGGGTTATGGGGTTAGGGTTGTTTATCCACATCTGTAGGGTTAGGGGTTATGGGGTTAGGGGTTATGGTTGTTTATCCACATCTGTAGGGTTAGGGGTTAGGGGTTATGGGGTTATGGGGTTAGGGTTAGGGGGTTAGGGTTTAGGGTTGTTTATCCACATCTGTAGGGTTAGGGGTTAGGGGTTATGGGGTTAGGGTTAGGGGGTTAGGGTTAGGGTTTAGGGTTGTTTATCCACATCTGTAGGGTTAGGGGTTAGGGTTAGGGGTTATGGGGTTATGGGGTTAGGGTTGTTTATCCACATCTGTAGGGTTAGGGGTTAGGGGTTATGGGGTTAGGGGTTAGGGTTGTTTATCCACATCTGTAGGGTTAGGGGTTAGGGGTTATGGGGTTAGGGGTTAGGGTTGTTTATCCACATCTGTAGGGTTAGGGGTTAGGGGTTAGGGTGGGGTTAGGGTTAGGGGTTAGGGTTGTTTATCCACATCTGTAGGGTTAGGGGTTAGGGTTGTTTATCCACATCTGTAGGGTTAGGGTTAGGGTTGTTTATCCACATCTGTAGGGTTAGGGGTTAGGGTTGTTTATCTACATCTGTAGGGTTAGGGTTGTTTATCCACATCTGTAGGGTTAGGGGTTAGGGTTGTTTATCCACATCTGTAGGGTTAGGGTTGGGGTTAGGGTTGTTTATCCACATCTGTAGGGTTAGGGGTTATGGGGTTATGGGGTTAGGGTTGTTTATCCACATCTGTAGGGTTAGGGGTTATGGGGTTAGGGTTAGGGGTTAGGGTTGTTTATCCACATCTGTAGGGTTAGGGGTTAGGGGTTATGGGGTTAGGGTTAGGGTTAGGGGGTTAGGGTTTAGGGTTGTTTATCCACATCTGTAGGGTTAGGGGTTAGGGTTAGGGGTTATGGGGTTAGGGGTTATGGGGTTAGGGTTGTTTATCCACATCTGTAGGGTTAGGGTTAGGGTTGTTTATCGACATCTGTAGGGTTAGGGTTGTTTATCGACATCTGTAGGGTTAGGGTTGTTTATCGACATCTGTAGATGTTAAGCTAGCACAGGTACATATAACCATCCCTTCTAATTGCTAAGAATGACCTACAAAAAGAATAATAGGGGGAGGAGGAGTGATTCTACCATAAGAAAATAGGGGAATATATTCAAAACCATTATAGTTGTAGGTAAAAGCATCAACTAAACTTATGTGGGAAAAGGGACTGGATCTCCCTAGGGGTTAGAGCTCAGGGGGGGTGGGGGGAGTACGGTTAGGTATGGGGGTTAGGGTTAGAGCTTAGGGGGGTTTGGGGGGTACAGTTAGGTATGGGGCTTAGAGCTCAGGGGGGGTACAGTTAGGTATGGGGGTTAGAGCTCAGGGGGTGGGAGTACAGTTAGGTATGGGGGTTATTAGAGCTCAGGGGGGGGGGTGTTAGGTATGGGGGTAGAGCTCAGGGGGGTTTAGGTATGGGGGTTAGGGTTAGAGCTCAGGGGGGGTTTGGGGGGGTACAGTTAGATATGGGGTTAGAACTCAGGGTTAGGGTGGGGATTAAGGGTTAGGGTTACAGGGGATGGGGATGGGGAATAAGGGTTAGGGTTATAGGGGAATAAGGGACGGGGAATAAGAGTTAGGGTTATAGGGGAATAAGGGTTATAGAGGATGGGGAATAAGGGCTATAGAGGATGGGGAATAAGGGCTAGGGTTAGGGTTATAGGGGAATAAGGGTTAGGGTTATATGGGATGGGGAATAAGGGTTAGGGATATAGGGGAATAAGGGCTATAGGGGATGGGGAATAAGGGCTATAGGGGATGGGGAACACAGGCTATAGGGGATGGGGAATAAGGGCTAGGGTTAAGGTTATAGGGGAATACGGGCTATAGGGGATGGGGAATACAGGCTATAGGGGATGGGGAATACAGGCTATAGGGGATGGGGAATACAGGCTATAGGGGATGGGGAATACAGGCTATAGGGGATGGGGAATAAGGCTATAGGGGAAGGGGAATACAGGCTATAGGGGAAGGGGAATAAGGCTATAGGGGAAGGGGAATAAGGGAAGGGGAATAAGGGCTATAGGGGAAGGGGAATAAGGGCTATAGGGGATGGGGAATAAGGATTAGGGTTATATGGGAATAAGGATTAGGGTTATATGGGAATAAGGGTTAGGGATATAGGGGATTAAGGGTTATAGGGGATGGGGAATAAGGGTTAGGGTTATAGGGGATGGGGAATAAGGATTAGGGTTATATGGGAATAAGGGTTAGGGATATAGGGGAATAAGGGTTATAGGGGATGCGGAATAAGGGCTATAGGGGAATAAGGATTAGGGTTATATGGGAATAAGGGTTAGGGATATAGGGGAATAAGGGTTATAGGGGATGCGGAATAAGGGCTATAGGGGATGGGGAATAAGGGCTGTAGAGGATGGGGAATAAGGATTAGGGTTATATGGGAATAAGGGTTAGGGATATAGGGGAATAAGGGTTATAGGGGATGGGGAATAAGGACTATAGGGCATGGAGAATAAGGGTTAGGGTTATAGGGGATGGGGAATAAGGGTTAAGGTAATAGGGGAATAAGGGTTAGGGTTATAGGGGATAGGATTAAGGGTTAAGGTTATAGGGGATAGGAATTAGGGTTAGGGTTATATGGGATAGGAATAAGGGTTATAGGGGATGGGGAATAAGGGTTAGGGTTATAGGGGATGGGGAATAAGGGTTATAGGGGATGGGGAATAAGGGCTATAGGGGAATATGGGTTAGGGTTATAGGGGATGGGGAATAAGGGTTAGGGATATAGGGGAATAAGGGTTATAGGGGATGGGGAATAAGGGTTAGAACGATTAAATTCCTATAAATATTCACATTTTAAACTAAGAGAATCCAGACAATACATAATTATCATAATGACAAGTACAATAGAATTGTAGCTTTATCCTAAACCAGTGAGGACTCCAAGAGATAGAATGGTACCGGAGTTTGTGTTTTTTTCACATTGTTTGTAACTTATTTTGTACATAACTTTGCTGCCACCGTCTCTTATGACCAATAAGAGCTTCTGGATAACACAACAGCGATTTTTCACCTAGAACTGGACTAAGAGTTTTTTTTAAATTGAGTCTGATGCAAAGGATATAGTGTTGCTCCCGGACGATGCCCAAATCCCCGTAATTCACATGAAGAAAAGATGAAGGTACAGTGGGTCGGAGATCGGGGTGTCTTGTGAGAATTTGTCGGCAATTGGGTAACCCGCCTCTACCATTCGTTCTATTGGCCAATGTGCAATCACTGGAGAATAAACTGGATGAGCTCTGTTCGAGACTGTCCTACCAACGGGACATAAAAAACTGCAATATCTTTTGTTTCACCGAGTTGTGGCTGAACGACGACATGGATAACATACAGTTAGATTGGTTATCCGTGCATCGGCAAGAAAGAACAGCTGGTTCAGGTAAAACGAGGGGTGGGTGTGTATGTCTGTCAATAATAATGTCTAATATTGAATTCTCAAGGTATTGCTCGCCTGAGGTAGAGTATCTCATGATAAGCAGAAGACCACACTATCTACCAAGAGAGATTCCATCTATAATTTTCCATTTACCACCACAAACTGATGCTGGCACTAAGACCACACTCAGAGCTGTATAAGGTCATAAGCAAACAAGAAAATGCTCATCCAGAGGCAGCACTCCTAGTGGCCGGGGACTTTAATGCAGGCCAACTTAAATCTGTTTGAGCTCATTTCTACCAGCATGTCACATGTGCAACCAGAGGAAAAAGAACTGCAGACCACCTTTACTCCTCACACAGAGATGTGTACAAAATGCTCATCCAGAAGCAGCAATCCTAGTGGCCGGGCAACTGTCATTTAGTTCAGTTACCTTGGCTTTCTTGGGAACAGGAACAATGGTGGGCATCTTAAAGCATGTGGGGACAGCAGACTGGGATAGGGATTGATTGAATATGTCTGTAAACACACCAGCCAGCTGGTCTCTGCGCATGCTCTGAGGACTTGGCTAGGGATACCGTCTGGGTAACAGACAAGCTTTGAGAGGGTTAACAGGTTGAAATGATTTACTCACGTTGGCCACGGAGAAGGAGAGCCCACAGTCTTTGGTAGTGGGCCGCGTCGATGGCAATGTATTGTCCTCAAAGCACGCAAAGAGGTTGTTTAATTTGTCTGGAAGCAAGATGTTGATGTCCGCGATGGGGCTGGTTTTCTTTTTGTAATCCGTGATTGTCTATAGACCTGCCACATACAGTACGTCTCATTGAATTGCAACTCCACTTTGTCTCTATACTGACACTTTGCCTGTTTGATTGCCTTACAGAGGGAATAACTACACTGTTGGTATTCGGCCATATTCCCAGTGGCCTTGTCATGATTAAATGCGGTGGTAGAACAGGGCTCCGGGCAGCCGAGCGGAAATGGAGGAAAACTCGCCTCCCTGCGGACCTGGCATCCTTTCACTCCCTCCTCTCCACATTTTCCTCCTCTGTCTCTGCTGCTAAAGCCACTTTCTACCATTCTAAATTCCAAGCATCTGCCTCTAACCCTAGGAAGCTCTTTGCCACCTTCTCCTCCCTCCTGAATCCTCCCCCCCTCCCTCTCTGCAGATGACTTCGTCAACCATTTTGAAAAGAAGGTCGACGACATCCGATCCTCGTTGCTAAGTCAAACGACACCGCTGGTTCTGCTCACACTGCCCTACCCTATGCTCTGACCTCTTTCTCCCCTCTCTCTCCAGATGAAATCTCGCGTCTTGTGACGGCCGGCCGCCCAACAACCTGCCCGCTTGACCCTATCCCCTCCTCTCTTCTCCAGACCATTTCCGGAGACCTTCTCCCTTACCTCACCTCGCTCATCAACTCATCCCTGACCGCTGGCTACGTCCCTCCCGTCTTCAAGAGAGCGAGAGTTGCACCCCTTCTGAAAAACCTACACTCGATCCCTCCGATGTCAACAACTACAGACCAGTATCCCTTCTCTCTTTTCTCTCCAAAACTCTTGAGCGTGCCGTCCTTGGCCAGCTCTACCGCTATCTCTCTCAGAATGACCTTCTTGATCCAAATCAGTCAGGTTTCAAGACTAGTCATTCAACTGAGACTGCTCTTCTCTGTATCACGGAGGAGCTCCTCACTGCTAAAGCTAACTCTCTCTCCTCTGCTCTCATCCTTCTAGACCTATCGGCTGCCTTCGATACTGTGAACCATCAGATCCTCCTCTCCACCCTCTCCGAGTTGGGCATCTCCGGCGCGGCCCACGCTTGGATTGCGTCCTACCTGACAGGTCGCTCCTACCAGGTGGCGTGGCGAGAATCTGTCTCCTCACCACGCGCTCTCACCACTGGTGTCCCCCAGGGCTCTGTTCTAGGCCCTCTCTTATTCTCGCTATACACCAAGTCACTTGGCTCTGTCATAACCTCACATGGTCTCTCCTATCATTGCTATGCAGACGACACACAATTAATCTTCTCCTTTCCCCCTTCTGATGACCAGGTGGCGAATCGCATCTCTGCATGTCTGGCAGACATATCAGTGTGGATGACGGATCACCACCTCAAGCTGAACCTCAGCAAGACGGAGCTCCTCTTCCTCCCGGGAAGGACTGCCCGTTCCATGATCTCGCCATCACGGTTGACAACTCCATTGTGTCCTCCTCCCAGAGCGCTAAGAACCTTGGCGTGATCCTGGACAACACCCTGACGTTCTCAACTAACATCAAGGCGGTGTCCCGTTCCTGTAGGTTCATGCTCTACAACATCCGCAGAGTACGACCCTGCCTCACACAGGAAGCGGCGCAGGTCCTAATCCAGGCACTTGTCATCTCCCGTCTTGATTACTGCAACTCGCTGTTGGCTGGGCTCCCTGCCTGTGCCATTAAACCCCTACAACTCATCCAGAATGCCGCAGCCCGTCTGGTGTTCAACCTTCCCAAGTTCTCTCACGTCACCCCGCTCCTCCGCTCTCTCCACTGGCTTCCAGTTGAAGCTCGCATCCGCTACAAGACCATGGTGCTTGCCTACGGAGCTGTGAGGGGAACGGCACCTCAGTACCTCCAGGCTCTGATCAGGCCCTACACCCAAACAAGGGCACTGCGTTCATCCACCTCTGGCCTGCTCGCCTCCCTACCACTGAGGAAGTACAGTTCCCGCTCAGCCCAGTCAAAACTGTTCGCTGCTCTGGCCCCCAATGGTGGAACAAACTCCCTCACGACGCCAGGACAGCGGAGTCAATCACCACCTTCCGGAGACACCTGAAACCCCACCTCTTCAAGGAATACCTAGGATAGGGTAAGTAAGGGTAAGTAATCCTTCTCACCCCCCCCCCAAAAAAAAGATTTAGATGCAAGTGGCTGTTCCACTGGATGTCATAAGGTGTATGCACCAATTTGTAAGTCGCTCTGGATAAGAGCGTCTGCTAAATGACTTAAATGTAATGTAAATGATGGTACGTGCTTTCAGTTTTGCGCGAATGCTGCCGCCATCAATCCACAGTTTCTGGTTGGGGAAGGTTTTAATAGTCACAGTGGGTACCACATCTCCTATACACTTCCTTATAAACTCGCTCACCGAGTCAGCGTATACGTCAATGTTGTTTTCTGAGGCTACCCGGAACATATCCCAGTCCACGTGATCGAAGCAATCTTGAAGCGTGGAATCCATTTGGTCAGACCAGCGTTGGATAGACCTAAGCACGGGCGCTTCCTGTTTTAGTTTCTGCCTATAGGAGGGGAGCAACAAGATGGAGTCATGGTCAAATTTGACAAAAGGAGGGCGGGGGAGGTCCTTGTAGGTATCGCGGAAGTTAGAGTAGCAATGGTTGAGCGTGTTACTCGCTCGTGTACTGTAAGCGATATGCTGATAGGTTTTAGGTAGCCTTGTTCTCAGATTAGCTTTGTTAAAATCCCCAGCTACAATAAATGCAGCCTCAGCATATATTGTTTCTAGTTTACATAAAGTCCAGTGAAGTTCTTTGGTGGCAGTCTTGGTATCCGCTGCGGGGGGATATACACTGCTGTGACAATAACTGAAGAGAATTCTCTTGGGAGATAATACATTTGGCATTTGATTGTGAGGAATTCTAGGTCAGGTGAACAAAAGGACTTGAGTTCATGTATGTTGTTACAATTACACCATGAGTCGTTAATCATGAAGCATACACCCCCGCCCTTCTTCTTCCCGGAGAGTTGTTTATTCCTGTCGGCGCAATGCACTGAAAAGAGGGAGGTGTAGACAAAGGATCTGCTTTGGGAAAGTTGTATTCCTGGTCGTAGTGGTCGTTGTAGTGGTCGTCGTAGTGGTCGTCGTAGTGGTCGTCGTAGTGGTCGTCGTAGTGGTCGTCGTAGTGGTCGTCGTAGTGGTAACATCTCCCTGATAGCCAATAGTTCTTCCCGGCTGTATGTAATAACACTTAAGGTTTTCTGGGCTAACGATGTAAAAAATAATACATAAAAAAGGGACTAGAAGCGAAGCTGCCATCTCTTTCGGCGCCATCTTGTGGCTTTACCATCGAGAGCCTCTTGACCGGTTACATTACAGCCTGGTATGGCAACTGCTCGGCGCTATAGAGAGTAGTGCGTATGGCCCAGTAAATCACTGAATGTGCTATAGATGTTGTTTAAGTCTGCATTCTAGTGCGTTTTGTGTCTCTACAATATAGAGCTTATGACAAACAAGGCACTCGATCACATAAACCACATTTCCGGTATCCAGTTGTACTTGCCTGATTGGGAACACCAAGCCTGAATGCCTATTGGATAGAAATTGTGTTTGGGTAAAGTATTCATTCTGTATCTGTTTCTTCTTAGTCCGGCTTGAATAGACTAGGATGTCCATCAGGCTCCTATAGGTTGAGATTACCCTCTGTCAAGGCCTCACAATCATTCTGGGCCTGTTGAAACTTTTATTTAAGTTCAGCCACCCCAGAGCCTTAGAATAAGTCCCCACAAATGGAACCACAGGGCGGTTTTCCCTCTCTACCTGATATGCTCCATGGGTCTAGAAGGTCTGATTGACCTCAACCGCTCTCAGGAACCTCCTGGAGTAGCCCTTTTGTGGCCTCCTCTATATCCCCAGGGATACCACAGATTCTGTGGAAAAGTATAAGTTGTGATTTGATCAACCCTCTACATGTGTGCTTTGGATGGAAACTACATTTGTGAAAGAGGGCATGTCTATCTTTTTCCATAAAGAAAAATGTAGTTGCCAATTGTTAAAATGTTTCGTATTGCAAATTATGTGTAATAGCGATGCGAGTTCAAAATGTTTACGAATTCCCTGAATTCAGAGGTGGAGCCTCCCCACAGTCCAAAAAAATCAGCCAGATACCTGAGGTAGAGCAATGGTAAGGTCTTACATTTAAGAAAAGCACTTTCTTCGCAAAAACTTGTGTACAAATGTGCAAATGACTTTCCTATGGTCGTACCATGTACCTGTACATTGAACTCAGTCATTTCTGGTGAGGCTCAACTCCAACAAGTTCAGGATAACTCTCTACGGTCGACTTAAACAGGATACCTCTGAAAGGCATTTGCAACTGCTTGTAGACCTAATTTGATATCAAGGTTTGTGTACAGAGAATTATTATCAATGTAGAATAAAAAAGCTTTTCCTGGTATCTTGGAAGGTTAAATGTTAGAATGTTGGGGAGTTGTAAGTGAACATTACATTGTTCTAGCAGTATTTTACAATGTCAGAAGCTGTATCCCTACTCCAGTGAACCGGATCCCAGGGGTCTGTGCGAAACCTAAGTTTACTAAGGTAATTTAAAAAATCCCATCTCTCCACTATGACCTTATTCAGCTTCTGTACACTGCTGATCGATAGCTAGTCTATCTGAGTAATGTATGAATGGTACATAAACTGTTGCATTGGGAAAGGACTCCTTACTAGTCCTCAACAGTTGCTGCAGTTGCTTCCCAGATGTAGTTGGCATTTGCCTCCCCAAACAATTGTTGAGGCCTACAGACAACACTATCTTCTCGGTCATTGGGTTTGATTGAAGCTTCTTGAAAACACTGTTAATATATGATAAAAGTTGGCCCCAGGGAAACTATCCACCTGTACATTAGAATCTAAAAAAATCTAGAATACGTGCAAGATTAGAATACCCCACAATCACTGTTGGTTTATCTATCTGTATTGCCCACACCTGAATCTCCCTCTCTGACCTAGGGTGAGTTATGGGTTCCAGACCTGAATGTTCCTCTCTGACCTAGGGTGTTATGGGTTCCAGACCTGAATGTTCCTCTCTGACCTAGGGTGAGTTATGGGTTCCAGACCTGAATCTCCCTCTCTGACCTAGGGTGTTATGGGTTCCAGACCTGAATCTCCCTCTCTGACCTAGGGTGAGTTATGGGTTCCAGACCTGAATGTTCCTCTCTGACCTAGGGTGAGTTATGGGTTCCAGACCTGAATGTTCCTCTCTGACCTAGGGTGTTATGGGTTCCAGACCTGAATCTTCCAATGGAGGCTCAAACAATTGTCAAACTTAGAACAATAAAAGAGTGTGTTCTCCAATTGGATGTCAGATGTTATGGGCCAGAGGTGATGTTTTACCCATGAGGTCTGAGCAGGTTAGGGGTCAGAGGTGAAGTTTTACCCATGAGGTCTCTGAGCAGGTTAGGGTTAGGGGTCAGAGGTGATGTTTTACCCATGAGGTCTGAGCAGGTTAGGGGTCAGAGGTGAAGTTTTACCCATGAGGTCTCTGAGCAGGTAGATATCGTTCTTCTGGATCCAGTTCCTGAAGACCTCAGCTGCTGCGTTCCCTTTAGTCAAGACCAAGTCTATCAGTTTGGCTGTCTGCTGCTGGGAGGACTGGCCCTGGAGACCACTGTATTCCTCTCCACCTGAAGAGACAGGGGTCAGAGGTCAGCACCAAGTCTATCAGTTTGGCTGTCTGCTGCTGGGAGGACTGGCCCTGGAGACCACTGTATTCCTCTCCACCTGAAGAGACAGGGGTCAGGGGTTAGAGGTCAGGGGTTAATGTCACTCTTCAGATATATAGTAGTAGAAGATGGTAGTATATATATAGTAGAAGATGGTAGTATTTCAATTTACTGCAGTAGTATAGGATAAGTAATCCTTCTCACCCCCCCCTTTAAGATTTAGATGCACTATTGTAAAGTGACTGTTCTACTGGATGTCATAAGGTGAATGCACCAATTTGTAAGTCGCTCTGGATAAGAGCGTCTGCTAAATGACTTAAATGTAAATGTATATTAGTACTGTAGATATAAACAAACATACTGATGATGTTCTGCTCTCTGAGGTGGTCCAGGATCGACTCTTCAAATATAGTACCTTAATGTGGTTACTAGTAGTATATAACATGTAGTAGTGGTATATATATATATATATAGTAGCTAGTCGTATATAACATGTAGTAGTAGCTAGTAGTATATAACATGTAGTAGTCGTATATAACATGTAGTAGTAGCTAGTAGTATATAACATGTAGTAGTAGCTAGTAGTATATAACATGTAATAGTAGCTAGTCGTATATAACATGTAGTAGTAGCTAGTAGTATATAACATGTAATAGTAGCTAGTAGTATATAACATGTAATAGTAGCTAGTAGTATATAACATGTAGTAGTAGCTAGTAGTATATAACATGTAATAGTAGCTAGTCGTATATAACATGTAGTAGTAGCTAGTAGTATATAACATGTAATAGTAGCTAGTAGTATATAACATGTAATAGTAGCTAGTAGTATATAACATGTAATAGTAGCTAGTAGTATATAACATGTAATAGTAGCTAGTAGTATATAACATGTAGTAGTAGTAGTAGTAGTAAGTATATATATATATATATATAGTAGCTAGTAGTATATAACATGTAGTAGTAGCTAGTAGTATATAACATGTAGTATATATAAGCAGACGTACTGATGACATTCTGCTCTCGCAGGTGCTCCAGGACAGACTCAACACTCTTCAGGCGCTGGACCAACGCTGCCTGGTGTCTCTTTAAGAATGAATGCCCGTCTGGAAGGAAGAAGAAAAAAAAAGAAAGGAGACAGAGAGAGAAACAGAGAGAGAGAGTTGGGTTAGGTTCACTTGGGGAGAATCTCAATAGTAGCAGCTACTCTTCCTAGAGGCCACCATTGGCAAAAATAATTATTATTTCACCACTACATATCTACAATACAACATTTATAATACTAAAATACTAAAATACTTTATATTTATAATACTAAAATACTTTATATTTATAATACTAAAATACTTTATATTTATAATACTAAAATACTTTATATTTATAATACTAAAATACTTTATATTTATAATACTAAAATACTTTATATTTATAATACTAAAATACTAAAATACTTTATATTTATAATACTAAAATACATACAGCGCATTGGGAAAGTATTCAGACCCCTTGACTCTTCCACATTGTTACGTTTTTATACGTACGTTAAAGAATTATTCTAAAATTGTTTCTATAAATACAATGTCCTCAATCTACACACAATACCCCATAATGACACAGCGAAAACAGGTTTATTTTTCAGTTTTTGATTTGTTAAAAAAGTTTGAAATATCCAATAAATGTCGTTCCACTTCATGATTGTGTCCCACTTGTTGTTGATTCTTCACAAAAAAATACAGTTTTATATCTTTATGTTTGAAGCCTGAAATGTGGCAGATGTCGCAAAGTTCAAGGGGGCCGAATACTTTCGCACGGCACTGTAAATACAATGTCCTCAATCTACACACAATACCCCATAATGACAAAGCGAAAACGGGTTTAGAAATTTTAGCAAATTTATAAAAAATGTAAAATGATTCAGACCCTTTGCTATGAGACTCGAAATTGAGCTCAGATGCGTCATGTTTCCATTGGTCATCCTTGAGATGTTTCTACAACCTGATTGAAGTCCACCTCTGGTAAATTCAATTGATTGGACATGATTTGGAAAGGCACACACCTGTCTATATAAGGTCCCACAGTTGACAGTGCATGTCAGAGCAAAAACCAAGCCATGAGGTGGAAGGAATTGTATGTAGAGCCCCAAGACAGGATTGTGTCGAGGCACAGATCTATGGAAGAGTACCAACACAATATGTAACATTTAAGGTCCCCAAGAACACAGTGGTCTCACTCTTAAATAGAAGAAGTTTGATACCACCAAGACGCTTCCATGTGCTGGCCGCCTGGCCAAACTGAGCAATCAGGGGAGAAGGGCCTTGGTCAGGGAGTTGACCAAGAACCCGATGGTCATTCTGACAGAGCTCCAGAGTTCCTCTGTGGAGATGGGGGAACCTTCCAGAAGGTCAACCATCTCTGCAGCACTCCACCAATCAGGCCTTTATGGTAGAGTGGCAGAACGGAAGCCACTCCTCAGTAAAAGGCACATGACAGCCCGCTTGGAGTTTGCCAAAAGTCACCTAAAGGACTCTGATCTTGAGAAACAAGATTCTCTGGTCTGATGAAACTAAGAACTAACTCCTGGGCCTGAATGCCAAGCGTCACGTGTGGAGGAAACCTGGCACCATCCCTACGGTGACACAGTGGCAGCATCATGCTGTGGGAAAATTTTTCAGTGGCAGGGACTAGGAGGCTAGTCAGGATTGAGGGAAAGATTAACAGAGAAGATCCTTGATGAAAACCTGCTCCATAGCGCTCAGGACCTCAGACTGGAGCGAAGGTTGATCTTCCAACAGGACAATGACCCTAAGCACACAGCCAAGACAACGCAGGAGTGGCTTTGGGACAAGTCTCTAAAATGTCCTTAAGTGGCCCAGCCAGAGCCTTGAACACAATCGAACATCTCTGGAAAGTGCTGAAAATAGCTGTGCAGCAACACTCCCCATCCAACCTGACAGATTTGCAGAGAAGAATGGGAGATACTCTGCAAATGCAGGTGTGCCAAGCTTGTAGCGTCAAAGAAGACTCAAGGCTGTAATCTCTACCAAAGGTGCTTCAACAAAGTACTGAATAAAGGGTCTGAAAACTTGTGATATTTCAGTTTTTTTCTATGTAATACATGTGCTAAAATCTCTTCAGACCATTATGGGGAAGTGTCAATGTGGAGGCTATATACAGGGTATTACGGTACAGAGTCAATGTGGAGGCTATATACAGGGGGTACCGGTACAGAATCAATGTGGAGGCTATATACAGGGTATTACGGTACAGCGTCAATGTGGAGGCTATATACAGGGTATTACGGTACAGTCAATGTGGAGGTTATATACAGGGGTGTTACGGTACAGCATCAATGTGGAGGCTATACATTTACATTTAAGGGACGCTTACATTTAATATTTATATAATATAATAATATAATAATAATATAATATAATATATGCATTTAGCTGAGTCCAAAGCGACTTACAGTCATGTGTGCATACTTATCCAGACTACCCTGGCGTTACAAGCGCCATGCTCTACCAACTGAGCCACAGAAGGACTTACAAATTGGTTACCAGTACAGAGTCAATGTGGAGGCTATATACAGGGGTACCGGTACCGAGTCAATCTGGAGGCTATATACAGGGGGTACCGGTACCGAGTCAATGTGGAGGCTATATACAGGGGATACCGGTACAGAGTCAGTGTGGAGGCTATATACAGGGGGTACCGGTACAGAGTCAATGTGGATGCTATATACAGGGGTACTGGTACAGAGTCAATGTGGATGCTATATACAGGGGTACCGGTACAGAGTCAATGTGGAGGCTATACGGTAATACCCTGTATATAGCCTCCACATTGACTCTGTACCGTAATACCCTGTATATAGCCTCCACATTGACTCTGTACCGTAATACCCTGTATATAGCCTCCACATTGACTCTGTACGGTAATACCCTGTATATAGCCTCCACATTGACTCTGTACCGTAATACCCTGTATATAGCCTCCACATTGACTCTGTACCGTAATACCCTGTATATAGCCTCCACATTGACTCTGTACCGTAATACCCTGTATATAGCCTCCACATTGACTCTGTACCGTAATACCCTGTATATAGCCTCCACATTGACTCTGTACCGTAATACCCTGTATATAGCCTCCACATTGACTCTGTACCGTAATACCCTGTATATAGCCTCCACATTGACTCTGTACCGTAATACCCTGTATATAGCCTCCACATTGACTCTGTACCGTAATACCCTGTATATAGCCTCCACATTGACTCTGCACCGGTCAGGTCTCTGACCTCCTCCCTATAGGCTGTCTCGTCATTCTCAGTGATCAGGCCTACCACTGTTGTGTCATCGGCAAACTTAATGATGGTGTTGGAGTCGTGCCTGGCCGTGCAGTCATGAGTGAACAGGGAGTACAGGATGGGAGGGGACTGAGTGTTACAGTCGTGAGTGTTACGGGTCTGTAGTCATTTGTGCAGGTTACCTTAGTGTTCTTGGGCACAGGGACTATGGTGGTCTGCTTGAAACATGTTGGTATTACAGACTCAGACAGGGAGAATGAACTGTAAGTGTGTGCAGTGTGTCTCTCTCTTCACAGTCCTCGCTGTTCCATAAGGTGCATTTAACTTTTTTTTAAAATCTGATTCTACTGCTGCATCAGTTACCTGATGTGGAACAGAGTTCCATGTAGTCATGGTTCTATGTAGTAATGTGGAATAGAGTTCCATGTAGTCATGGCTCTATGTACTACTGTGGAATAGAGTTCCATGTAGTCATGGCTCTATGTACTACTGTGGAATAGAGTTCCATGTAGTCATGGCTCTATGTAGGACTGTGGAATAGAGTTCCATGTAGTCATGGCTCTATGTACTACTGTGGAATAGAGTTCCATGTAGTCATGGCTCTATGTAGGACTGTGGAATAGAGTTCCATGTAGTCATGGCTCTATATAGTACTGTGGAATAGAGTTCCATGTAGTCATGACTCTATGTAGTACTGTGGAATAGAGTTCCATGTAGTCATGGCTCTATGTAGTACTGTGGAATAGAGTTCCATGTAGTCATGGCTCTATGTAGTACTGTGGAATAGAGTTCCATGTAGTCATGGCTCTATGTAGTACTGTGGAATAGAGTTCCATGTAGTCATGGCTCTATGTAGTACTGTGGAATAGAGTTCCATGTAGTCATATCTCTATGTAGTACTGTGGAATAGAGTTCCATGTAGTCATGGCTCTATATAGTACTGTGGAATAGAGTTCCATGTAGTCATGACTCTATGTAGTACTGTGGAATAGAGTTCCATGTAGTCATGGCTCTATGTAGTACTGTGGAATAGAGTTCCATGTAGTCATGGCTCTATGTAGTACTGTGGAATAGAGTTCCATGTAGTCATGGCTCTATGTAGTACTGTGGAATAGAGTTCCATGTAGTCATGGCTCTATGTAGTACTGTGGAATAGAGTTCCATGTAGTCATGGCTCTATGTAGTACTGTGGAATAGAGTTCTATGTAGTCATGGCTCTATGTAGTACTGTGGAATAGAGTTCCATGTAGTCATGACTCTATGTAGTACTGTGGAATAGAGTTCCATGTAGTCATGTCTCTATGTAGTACTGTGGAACAGAGTTCCATGTAGTCATGGCTCTATGTAGTACTGTGGAACAGAGTTCCATGTAGTCATGGCTCTATGTAATACTGTGGAATAGAGTTCCATGTAGTCATGGCTCTATGTAGTACTGTGGAATAGAGTTCCATGTAGTCATGGCTCTATGTAGTACTGTGGAATAGAGTTCCATGTAGTCATGGCTCTATGTAGTACTGTGGAACAGAGTTCCATGTAGTCATGGCTCTATGTAGTACTGTGGAACAGAGTTCCATGTAGTCATGGCTCTATGTAGTACTGTGGAATAGAGTTCCATGTAGTCATGGCTCTATGTAGTACTGTGGAATAGAGTTCCATGTAGTCATGGCTCTATGTAGTACTGTGGAATAGAGTTCCATGTAGTCATGGCTCTATGTAGTACTGTGGAATAGAGTTCCATGTAGTCATGGCTCTATGTAGTACTGTGGAATAGAGTTCCATGTAGTCATGGCTCTATGTAGTACTGTGGAACAGAGTTCCATGTAGTCATGGCTCTATGTAGTACTGTGGAACAGAGTTCCATGTAGTCATGGCTCTATGTAGTACTGTGGAATAGAGTTCCATGTAGTCATGGCTCTATGTAGTACTGTGGAACAGAGTTCCATGTAGTCATGGCTCTATGTAGTACTGTGGAATAGAGTTCCATGTAGTCATGGCTCTATGTAGTACTGTGGAACAGAGTTCCATGTAGTCATGGCTCTATGTAGTACTGTGGAATAGAGTTTCATGTAGTTCCATGTAGTACTGTGGAATAGAGTTTCATGTAGTCATGGCTCTATGTAGTACTGTGGAACAGAGTTCCATGTAGTCATGGCTCTATGTAGTACTGTGGAATAGAGTTCCATGTAGTCATGGCTCTATGTAGTACTGTGGAATAGAGTTCCATGTAGTCATGGCTCTATGTAGTACTGTGGAATAGAGTTCCATGTAGTCATGGCTCTATGTAGTACTGTGGAACAGAGTTCCATGTAGTCATGGCTCTATGTAGTACTGTGTAACAGAGTTCCATGTAGTCATGGTTCTATGTAGTACTGTGGAATAGAGTTCCATGTAGTCATGGCTCTATGTAGTACTGTGGAACAGAGTTCCATGTAGTCATGGCTCTATGTAGTACTGTGGAATAGAGTTCCATGTAGTCATGGCTCTATGTAGTACTGTGGAATAGAGTTCCATGTAGTCATGGCTCTATGTAGTACTGTGGAATAGAGTTCCATGTAGTCATGGCTCTATGTAGTACTGTGGAATAGAGTTTCATGTAGTCATGGCTCTATGTAGTACTGTGGAACAGAGTTCCATGTAGTCATGGCTCTATGTAGTACTGTGGAACAGAGTTCCATGTAGTCATGGCTCTATGTAGTACTGTGGAATAGAGTTCCATGTAGTCATGGCTCTATGTAGTACTGTGGAACAGAGTTCCATGTAGTCGTGGCTCTATGTAGTACTGTGGAACAGAGTTCCATGTAGTCATGGCTCTATGTAGTACTGTGGAACAGAGTTCCATGTAGTCATGGCTCTATGTAGTACTGTGGAATAGAGTTCCATGTAGTCATGGCTCTATGTAGTACTGTGGAACAGAGTTCCATGTAGTCATGGCTCTATGTAGTACTGTGGAATAGAGTTCCATGTAGTCATGGCTCTATGTAGTACTGTGGAATAGAGTTCCATGTAGTCATGGCTCTATGTAGTACTGTGGAACAGAGTTCCATGTAGTCATGGCTCTATGTAGTACTGTGGAACAGAGTTCCATGTAGTCATGGCTCTATGTAGTACTGTGGAATAGAGTTCCATGTAGTCATGGCTCTATGTAGTACTGTGGAATAGAGTTCCATGTAGTCATGGCTCTATGTAGTACTGTGGAATAGAGTTCTATGTAGTCATGGCTCTATGTAGTACTGTGGAACAGAGTTCCATGTAGTTATGGCTCTATGTAGTACTGTGGAACAGAGTTCCATGTAGTCATGGCTCTATGTAGTACTGTGGAATAGAGTTCTATGTAGTCATGGCTCTATGTAGTACTGTGGAACAGAGTTCCATGTAGCCATGGCTCTATGTAGTACTGTGGAACAGAGTTCCATGTAGTCATGGCTCTATGTAGTACTGTGGAATAGAGTTCCATGTAGTCATGGCTCTATGTAGTACTGTGGAATAGAGTTCTATGTAGTCATGGCTCTATGTAGTACTGTGGAACAGAGTTCCATGTAGCCATGGCTCTATGTAGTACTGTGGAACAGAGATCCATGTAGTCATGGCTCTATGTAGTACTGTGGAACAGAGTTCCATGTAGTCATGGCTCTATGTAGTACTGTGGAATAGAGTTCCATGTAGTCATGGCTCTATGTAGTACTGTGGAATAGAGTTCTATGTAGTACTGTGGAACAGAGTTCCATGTAGTTATGGCTCTATGTAGTACTGTGGAACAGAGTTCCATGTAGTCATGGCTCTATGTAGTACTGTGGAATAGAGTTCTATGTAGTCATGGCTCTATGTAGTACTGTGGAACAGAGTTCCATGTAGCCATGGCTCTATGTAGTACTGTGGAACAGAGTTCCATGTAGTCATGGCTCTATGTAGTACTGTGGAACAGAGTTCCATGTAGTCATGGCTCTATGTAGTACTGTGGAACAGAGTTCTATGTAGTCATGGCTCTATGTAGTACTGTGGAACAGAGTTCCATGTAGCCATGGCTCTATGTAGTACTGTGGAACAGAGTTCCATGTAGTCATGGCTCTATGTAGTACTGTGGAACAGAGTTCCATGTAGTCGTGGCTCTATGTAGTACTGTGGAATAGAGTTCCATGTAGTCGTGGCTCTATGTAGTACTGTGGAATAGAGTTCCATGTAGTCATGGCTCTATGTAGTACTGTGGAACAGAGTTCCATGTAGTCGTGGCTCTATGTAGTACTGTGGAATAGAGTTCCATGTAGTCATGGCTCTATGTAGTACTGTGGAACAGAGTTCCATGTAGTCATGGCTCTATGTAGTACTGTGGAACAGAGTTCCATGTAGTCATGGCTCTATGTAGTACTGTGGAATAGAGTTCCATGTAGTCATGGCTCTATGTAGTACTGTGCACCTCCCATAGTCTGTTCTGGACTTGGGGACTGTGAAGAGACCTCTGGTGGCATGTCTTGTGGGGTATGCATGGGTGTACAAGCTGTGTGCCAGTAGTTCAAACAGACAGCTCGGTACATTCAGCATGTCATAGTAGTTCAAACAGACAGCTCGGTACATTCAGCATGTCATAGTAGTTTAAACAGACAGCTCAGAGACGTGTTTCAGAATGTTTGTCGTACCAGAAGCCATCTCCTCGGCCAGCATCTCTCTCTCCTCCTCTCTCTTCTGATCTTCTGCACTCAGCAGGTCTGAGACCAGTTCCTGGACCGTCTTGTAGTTCTCTCCACTGGTCAGAATCTTACTCTGGACTGTCTGCTTCACCAGGCCACGCTCAAACCCCATCTCTAGTGACGACACAACCACCGCAGTGTTCATCATCACGGCATCCTCCGAGCGCTCCTCACCTGAGGTGGGGGGGACAGCAAGAAGTAGAAAGAGAGAAGAGGTGGGAGGGAGTTAACAGTGATATCAACATAGTGGAGGTCTGTCTCATGGCTGAACAGTGATATCAACATTCTGTCAAGGTTTAAATTCAGTTGAAGTCAGGAGTCACTCACCTGGGGGGTCCACAAACTCTCTGGAGCTGCTGTCCCCATTGGTTAGGAGCTGTAGGGGGAGGGGCCAGGAGTGAGTTAACTTCCTGATCAGACCAGTCAGATAATACAGGGTTATTCTAGGCATTTGACAATATTTCACTAATCAACATTTTTTTCCCTGACGTCAGCATGGTCCAAAAAATAAATGCAATCTCCGTATGTGATTTAAGACGTTTAACATTCACAAGGCCACAGGGACAGATGGATTACCAGGATGCGTACTGGCATGCATCTCCACTGACATTTTCAACCTCTGCCTGACCCAGTATGTAATACCTACATGTTTCAAATCAGACCACCACAGTCCTTGTGCCTGGGAACAACATAGGTAACATAAAACACACATCTGTTGCCATGAAATGCTTTTGATGGCTCACAACACCATCATCTCAGATATCCTGCACCTAATCCACTTCGCATACCGCCCCAATAAATCCACAGACGACGCAATCTTCATTGCACTCCAGAGTGCCCTTTCCCACCTGGATAAGAGGAACTCTACTTGAGAACGCTGTTCATTGATTACAGCTCAACGTTCAACACCATAGTGCCATCCAAGCTCAGGGCCCTGGGACTAAACACCTCCCTCTGCAACTGGATCCTGGACTTCCTGACGAGCTGCCCCCCGGTTGTGAGAGTAACAACACATCCACCACGCTGATCCTTAACACGGGGGCCCCTCAGGGGTGTGTGCTCAGTCCCTCCCTGTTGACCCACGACTGCATGGCCTCAACTACACAACTACAACATCAAGTTTGCTTGTGACACCACGTGGTAGGCCTGATCACCTATGGCGATGAGACAGCCTACAATGGAAGAGGTCAGAGAACTGGCAGCGTGGTGCCAGGACAACAACCTCTCCCTCAACGTCAGTAAGACCAAGGAGTTGATTGATGGATTACAGGAAAAGGAGCACGCCCACATTCTCATCGACAGGGCTGTAGTGGAGCAGGTCGAGAGCTTCAAGTTCCTCGGTGTCCACATCACTAAGGATCTATCATGGTCCACACACACACAGTCATGAAGAGGACATGTCAGGTGGTTGAAAATACTTGTCATGGGCCCCCAGACCCTCAAAGTTCTACAGCTGCACCATTGACATTGACAGTATCTTGACTGGCTGCATCACCGCTTGGTATGGCAACTGCTTGGCATCCGACCGCAAGGTGATACAGTGGGTAGTGCGTACTGCCCAATACATCATCCAGAAGGCGAGGTCAGTACAGGTGCATCAAAACTGGGACCTGGGTCTGTGAGAGCCAGAAATCTTGCTTGTTTGTAGATGACCAAATACTTATTTTCCACCATAATTTACAAATAAATTCATTCAAAATCCTACAATGTGATTTTCTGGACTTTTTTCTCATTTTGTCTGTCAAAGTTGAAGTGTACCTATGATGAAAATTACAGGCCTCTCATCTTTTTAAGTGGGAGAACTTGCACAATTGGTGGCTGACTAAATACTTTTTTGCCCCACGGTATATATTGAATTTTATACCATCTATTGCATCTTGCCTATGCCGCTCGGTCATCCATATATTTATATTTTATATATTTTATTTATATTATATGTACATATTCTTATTCCATCCCTTCAGATTTGTGTATATTATGTAGTTGTTGTGGAATTGTTAGATTACTTGTTAGATATTACTGCACTGTCGGGACTAGAAGCACAAGCATTTCGCTAAACTCGCATTAACATCTGCTAACCAGGTGTATGTGTCCAATACAATTTGATCACTGGGATTAAGGCTCCCTGCCATCCAGGACCTCTAAACCAGGCGGTGTCAGAGGAAGGCCCTAAAAATGGTCAAAGACACTATCCACCCAAGTCATAGACTGTTCTCTCTGCTACCGCATGGTACCAAGTCTGGAACCAACAGGACCCTGAACAGCTTCTACCCCCAAGCCTTAAGGCTAAATATTTAACCAAATAGCTACCCAGCGCCTTGATCACAGCTTTGCACACTCTTGGCATTCTCTCAATCAGCTTCACCTGGAAGGCTTTTCCAAGAGTCTTGAAAGAGGTCCCACATATGCTGAGCACTTGTTGGCTACTTTTACTTAAGTATTCAGAAGCTTTACTCAGTACTTTGTTGATGCACCTTTAGCAGCGATTAGCTTCAAGTCTTCAGGGGTATGACACTACAAGTTTGACACACCTGGCCCAAGCAAGTATCTTCTTGCTTCCATTCAGCCACAAGAGCATTAGAGAGGTCGGGTGATTAGGCCTGGCTCGCAGTCGGCGTTCCATTTCAACCCAAAGGTGTTTGATGGGGTTGAGGTCAGGGCTCTATGCAGGCCAGTCAAGTTCTTCAACACTGATCTCGACAAACCATTTCAGTCTGGATCTCGCGTTGTGCACGGGGGCATTGTCATGCTGAAACAGGAAAGGGCCTTCCACAAACTGTTGCCACAAAGTTGGAAGCACAGAATTGCCTAGAATGTAATCGTATGCTGTAGCGTAAAGGTTTCCCTTCCCTGGAACTAAGGGGCCTAGCTCAAACCATGAAAAACAGCCCTAGACCATTATTCCTCATCCACCAAACTTTACAGTTAGCACTATGCATTGGGGCAGGTAGCGTTCTCCTGCCATCCACCAAACCCAGAGTTGGCCATCGGACTGCCAGATAATGAAGAGTGATTCATAACTCCAGAGAACGTGTTTCCACTGCTCCAAAGTCCAATGGCGGCGAGATTTACACCACTCCAGCTGATGCTTGGTATTGCATGTGGTGATCTTAGGCTTGTGTGCGGCTGCTCAGCCATGGAAACCCATTTCATGACGCTCCCGACAAACCGTTATTGTGTTGCTGTTGCTTCCAGAGGCAGTTTGGAACTCAGTAGTGAGTGTTGCAATCAGCGGTCCCGTTCTTGAGCTTGTGTGGCCTACCACTTCGTGGCTGAGCCATTGTTGCTCCTACACGCTTCCACTTCACAATAAAATCACTTACAGTCACCGGGGCAGCTCTAGCAGGGCTGAAATTTGGCAAACTGACTCGTTGGAAAGGTGGCATCCTATGACGGTGCCACATTGAAAGTCACTGAGCTCTTCAGTAAGGCCATTCTACTGCCAATGTTTGTCTATGGAGATTGCATGGTGGTGTGCTTGATTTTAAACACCTGTCAGCAACGTGTGGTTGAAATAGCCGAATCCACTAATTTGAAGGGGTGTCCACATACTTTGTATATATAGTGTATATGGTTTTATGTAACAATGTCACAAGGATAATCTAATTTAATTTATAACAAAGCTTTTCACTGATAAAATAGGCTGGGAAAAACACACTACAAAAAAATGAACAAGTCCATTTGGATATCCGGATATTCGATTAACCGTGCACATCGCTACTTTATTCACAGCTCAATGTTCTACCAGACGGCTAATAAACAGTTAGGTATTTTTATAATCAGGGCAGATAACAATGACAATACACTAGCTCTTCAGGGTATCCAAAATAACATAACTTAGTTTTAGTGAGTAGGTTTTTTATATTTATTTTTTTACCTTTATTTATTAACTAGGCAAATCAGTTAAGAACAGTGGGTTAACTGCCTTGTTCAGGGGCAGAACAACAGATTTTTACCTCGTCAGCTCAGAGATTCAATCTAGCAACCTTTCGGTTACTGGCTCTAACCACTAGGCTACCTGCTGGTTACTGGCTCAGCGCTCTAACCACTAGGCTACTTGCCGCCCCATGTTTAGCAGTTACACTCTAGGACGTTTCTACACTTTAGGAAGAGTTCTGTTTTTGCTTCAACAGGCCATTTCAATGCCTAGCCCGTTAGAAAATGTGATTGTTGGTAAATAAACAATGGTGTGAATAAGGTGTATAAGCAGGTGTTACCTGTTCAAAGAGGCGAGGGAAGCGAGCCTGGATCTGATGGACAAACTCCTGACCTTTCTCCTGGAGCAGGTACACACACCTGGAGGTTACCATAGTTACATTAATATATGCTGACACCTGGAGGTTACCATAGTTACATTAATATATACTGACAGGTTACCATAGTTACATTTAATATATACTGACAGGTTACCATAGTCACATTAATATATGCTGACACCTGGAGGTTACCATAGTTACATTAATATATACTGACAGGTTACCATAGTTACATTTAATATATACTGACAGGTTACCATAGTCACATTAATATATACTGACAGGTTACCATAGTCACATTAATATATACTGACAGGTTACCATAGTCACATTAATATACACTGACAGGTTACCATAGTCACATTAATATATACTGACAGGTTACCATAGTCACATTAATATACACTGACAGGTTACCATAGTCACATTAATATATACTGACAGGTTACCATAGTTACATTAATATATACTGATAGGTTACCATAGTCACAATAATATACAGTGGGGCAAAAAAGTATTTAGTCAGCCACCAATTGTGCAAGTTCTCCCATATAAAAAGATGAGGCCTGTAATTTTCATCATAGGTACACTTCAACTATGACGGATAAAATGAGCAAAAAAATCCAGAAAATCACCTTGTAGGATTTTTTATGAATTTATTTGCAAATTATGGTGGTAAATAAGTCTAATAACACTTTGTTCACCTGCCGGCCCCAGCCTTGAACTCCTGTATGTACCTCACTGACCCGCTCTGCCCATTTCATCGCCATTTACCCGTTGTTGTCTTAGCTCTCCTGATCAACACCTGTGATTACTTTATGCCTCTCTATAATGTCAATATGCCTCGTCTACTGCTGTCTTGGCTAGTTCTAATTGTTTAATTTCACTGTAGAGCCCTCAGTCCCACTCAAAATGCCTTAGATAGCTCTTTTGTCCCACCTCACACACATGTGGAGATCTCACCTGGCTTAACTGGTGCCTCCAGAGACTAAACCTCTCTCATCATCACTCAACGCCTAGGTTTACCTCTGTACTCACATCCTACCATACCCTTGTCTGTACATTATGCCTGGAATCTAATCTAACATGCTCAGAAATCTGCTCCTTTTATTCTCTGTAACCAGCGCACTAGACAACCAGTTCTGTTAGCCTTTACCCTCATCCTACTCCTCCTCTAGTGATGTAGAGGTGAATCCAGGCCCCGCAGTGCCCAGCATCACTCCCATTCCCCAGGCCCTGCAGTGCCTAGCTCCACTCCCATTCCCCAGGCCCTGCAGTGCCCAGCATCACTCCCATTCCCCAGGCCCTGCAGTGCACAGCATCACTCCCATTCCCCAGGCCCTGCAGTGCCTAGCTCCACTCCCATTCCCCAGGCCCTGCAGTGCCCAGCATCACTCCCATTCCCCAGGCCCTGCAGTGCCCAGCATCACTCCCATTCCCCAGGCCCTGCAGTGCACAGCATCACTCCCATTCCCCAGGCCCTGCAGTGCACAGCATCACTCCCATTCCCCAGGCCCTGCAGTGCACAGCATCACTCCCATTCCCCAGGCCCTGCAGTGCCCAGCATCACTCCCATTCCCCAGGCCCTGCAGTGCCCAGCTCCACTCCCATTCCCCAGGCTCTGCAGTGCCTAGCTCCACTCCCATTCCCCAGGCCCTGCAGTGCCTAGCTCCACTCCCATTCCCCAGGCCCTGCAGTGCCTAGCTCCACTCCCATTCCCCAGGCGCTCTCATTTGTTGACTTCTGTAACCATAAAAGCTTCCTTGGTTTCATGTATGTTAACATTAGAAGCCTCCTCCCTAAGTTTGTTTTATTCACTGCCTTAGCACACTGCTAATCCGGATGTCCGGATGTTAGGAAGGCCACCAAAAGTCCTGGCATTTCCATCCCTAACTATAACACTTTCCGACAAGATAGAACTGCCAATGGGGGCGGAGATGCAATCTACTGCAGAGACAGCCTGCAGAGTTCTGTCATACTATCCAGGTCTGTGCCCAGTCTACTGCAGAGACAGCCTGCAGAGTTCTGTCATACTATCCAGGTCTGTGCCCAGTCTACTGCAGAGACAGCCTGCAGAGTTCTGTCATACTATCCAGGTCTGTGCCCAATCTACTGCAGAGACAGCCTGCAGAGTTCTGTCCTGCTATCCAGGTCTGTGCCCAATCTACTGCAGAGACAGCCTGCAGAGTTCTGTCATACTATCCAGGTCTGTGCCCAGTCTACTGCAGAGACAGCCTGCAGAGTTCTGTCATACTATCCAGGTCTGTACCCAAACAATTCAAGCTTCTACTTCTAAAAATTCAGCTATCTAGAAATAAGTCCCTCAATGTTGCCGCTTGCTATAGACCACCCTCTGCCCCCAGCTGTGCCCTGGACACCATATGTGAATTGATTTCCCCCCATCAATCTTCACAGCTTGTAATGTTAGGTGATCTAAACAGGGACATGCTTAACATCCCAGGCGTCCTACAATCTAAGCTTGATGCCCTCAATCTCACACAAATTATCATGGAACCTACCACGTATAACCCTAAATCCGTAAACACACGCACACTCAAAGATATCATCCTGACCAACCTGCCCTCTAAATACACCTCCGCTGTCTTCAACCAGGATCTCAGCAATCACTGCCTCATTGCCTGCATCCGTAATGGGTTCACGGTCAAACGACCACCCCTCATCACTGTCAAACGCTCCCTAAAACACTTCTGCGAGCAGGCCTTTCTAATCGACCTGGCCGGGTATCCTGGAATGACATTGACCTCATTCCGTCAGTAGAAGATGCCTGGTTGCTCTTTAAAAGTGCTTTCCTCACCATCTTAAATAAGCATGCCCCATTCAAAAAAAAATGTAGAACCAGGAACAGATACAGCCCTTGGTTCACTCCAGACTTGACTGCCCTTGACCAGCACAAAAACATCCTGTGGCATATTGCATTAGCATCGAATAGCCCCCACAATATGCAACTGTTCAGGGAGGTTAGGAACCGATATGCAGTCAGTCAGGAAAACAAAGGCTAGCTTTTTCAAACAGAAATATGCATCCTGTAGCACAAAGTCAAAAAGTTCTAGGACACTAAAGTCCATGGAGAATAAGAGCACCTCCTCCCAGCTGCCCACTGCACTGAGACTAGGAAACACTGTCACCACCGATAAATTCACGATAATTGAGAATTTCAATAAGGATTTTTCTACGGCTGGCCATGCTTTCCATCCTGGCTACCCCTACTCTGGTCAACTGCCCGGCACCCCCCACAGCAACTTGCCCAAACTTGCCCAAACCCATTTCTCCTTCACCCAAAACCCAGATAGCTGATGTTCTGAAAGAGTTGCAAAATCTGGACCCCAACAAATCAGCTGGGCTCGACAATCTGGATCCTCTTTTTCTAAAATGCTCTGCCGCAAATTGTTGCAACCCCTATTACTAGCCTGTTAAAACTCTTTCGTATCGTCTAAGATCTAGAATTATTGGAAAGCTGCCGCGGTCATCCCCCTCTTCAAAGGGGAAGACACTCGACATCTAAATTGTTACAGATCTATATATATCCCACCTTGCCTTTCTAAAGTCTTCGAAAGCCAAGTTAAACAGATTACTGACCATTTCGAATCCCACCATACCTTCTCCACTATGCAATCTGGTTTCCGAGATGGTCATGGGTGCGCCTCAGCCATGCTCAAGCTCCTAAACAATATCATAAACGCAATCGTTAAAAGACAATACTGTGCAGCTGTCTTCATCAACCTTGCCAATGATTTCGACTCTGTCAATCACCACATTCTTATCGGCAAACTAAACAGCCTTGGTTTCTCAAATGACTGCCTCGCCTGCTTCACCAACTACTTCTCAGACAGAGTTCAGCGTGTCAAATCGGAGGGCCTGTTGTCCAGTCTCTATGAGGTTGCCAAAGGGTTAAATTCTCGCGCCAAATCTCTTCTCTGTATACATCAATGATGTCGCTCTTGCTGCTGGTGATTCTCTGATCCACCTCTACGCAGACGACACCATTCTGTATACTTCTGGCCCTTCTTTGGACGATCGCTGCCCGCACCCGCCCGCCTGTCTAGTATCACTACTCTGGACGGTTTTGACTCAGAATACGTGGACAACTACAAATACCTAGGTGTCTGGTTAGACTGTAAACGCTCATTCCAGACTCACATTAAGCATCTCCAATCCAAAATTAAATCTTGAATCAGCTTTCTATTTCGCAACAAAGCATTCTTCACTCATGCTGCCAAACATACCCTCGTAAAACGCACTATCCTACCGATCCTTGACTTTGGCGATGTCCTTTACAAAACAACCTCCAACACTCTACTCAGCAAACTGGATGAAGTCTATCACAGTGCCATCCGTTTTGTCACCAAAGCCCCATATACTACCCACCACTGCGACCTGTAAGCCCTCGTTGGCTGGCCCTCGCTTCATATTCGTTGCCAAACCCACTGGCTCCAGGTCATCTATAAGTCTTTGCTAGGTAAAGCCCTGCCTTATCTCAGCTCACTGGTCACCATAGCAGCACCCACCTGTAGCACGTGCTCCAGCAGGTATATTTCACCGGTCACCCCCAAAGCCAACTACTCATTTGGCTGCCTTTCCTTCCAGTTCTCTGCTGCCAATGACTGGAACGAATTGCAAAAATCACCGAAGCTGGAAACTCATATCTCCCTCACTAACTTTAAGCATCAGATGTCAGAGCAGCTTACCGATCATTGCACCTGTACATAGACAATCTGTAAATAACCCACCCAACTACCTCATCCCCATATTGTCATTTATTTTTTGTTCCTTTGCACCCCAGTATCTCTACTTGCACATTCATCATCTGCACATCGATCACTCCAGTGTTAATGCTAAAATGGTAATTATTTCACCTCTACAGCCCATTTATTGCCTTACCTCCCTAATCTTATTACATTTGCACTCACTGTATATAGACTTTTCTATTGTTCTTGACTCTACGTTTGTTTATGTGTAACTGCGTTGTTGTTTGTGTCGCACTGCTTTGCTTCTTCTTGGCCAGGTCGCAGTTGTAAATGAGAACTTGTTCTCAACTGGCCTACCTGGTTAAATAAAAGGTGAGATAAAAATAAAAACTCCGGTGTATATTTGGTTTTAGGCTATTGTTTATCCAGAAATTTGACGAGAATTTTGAGAAGATGGTGATTGACTCCGGGGGTTGAATACTGATCAAGTTATACTGTGATAGTATAGTGATTAATTTTCCTATTATATATTTTTTTTTACAATAGTTAGCACTCGGGTATTTTGTGTAGATCGTTGACAAAAATAAAAGACAAATCCATTTTAAACCCACTTTGTAACAACAAAATGTGGAAAAGGTCAATGGGTGTGAATACTTTGTGAAGGCACTTGCAGTACCTAACACACACACGTTGAGTTCCTGCCTGGTTGCAGGGCGAGGGAGGAAGGATTTCATTTTAAATGGACCGCCATTGGCCGGAAATTCGTCACTCATTCATCCTGCGATGATTGTGTTTTCAGCCACCGGTAGCTTGTGGGTGCTTTATATGCTCTACAGCCAATTATAATTGCATGTCTACTTATATTAACTATATAATTATTAATAGATGCCTACTGTGTGATAGCTAGCAAATTAATTAGTTAACTAACGTTAGCCTGCCTAGCTAGAACTTCTGAAGGAAAAAAAAAATATTTCTACAATTTCCAAAAGCTAACCAAACAAAAACATATTTACTTTTTACGAGACGTGTTTGTGCCATCATGTGCGTTAGTAGAACAATTTGTTTTTACTTCCACTTGACTTCTCCATTGATGTTGTTTTTACGTTTTCGTGGACTTTTCTTAGCGGATGTTCAAATCGTGGTGAATTGAATTATGGGAAGTTTCAGGCTCGGAGTGAACATCATTATACACTCGAAAAGCCCACTAAAAACGAGGGCCGAGGGGTTTATGTTGCAAACTTCCCTTGGCTAATTATTTGGACCGCCCTCCAAGATGGTGACGGGGATTCCCTCTAGGGCATAAGGCGGGTAAGTGGACGAGGGTGTGTCTTTTAAGGGTTTGGACCGCAGCCTAACAAAGCCTGGATAAGTGTTTAACATATCGGCTAACCACATCATACAGTATGACATAACAATTTGAGGCCCGACTGTCTAATCCATGACGTGGCACACAGCCATTGGTGCCTTTTCATCTAGGTCAGGCACTGGACCAAGACGGCAGTGATGTAATGGTTGGTTACCTAGGGAACCATTTGGCGTGCTCCACCCAGGGGTCGTCACCTGACTCCCAGCATCTCAGACCCCCGTCACAGCAGAAACACTTCACGTCATCATTACGCCCTGCAACACACACACACACACACACACACACACACACACACACCATTACGCCCTGCAACACACGTCATCATTACGCCCTGCAACACACACACACACACACACACACACCATTACGCCCTGCAACACACACACACACACACACACACACATCATTACGCCCTGCAACACACGTCATCATTACGCCCTGCAACACACACACACACACACACACACACACACACACACACACACACACACACACACACACACACACCATCATCATTACGCCCTGCAACACACACCATCATTACGCCCTGCAACACACACATCATTACGCCCTGCAACACACACATCATTACGCCCTGCAACACACACATCATTACGCCCTGCAACACACACACCATTACGCCCTGCAACACACACACCATTACGCCCTGCAACACACACACCATTACGCCCTGCAACACACACACCATTACGCCCTGCAACACACACACCATTACGCCCTGCAACACACACACCATTACGCCCTGCAACACACACACCATTACGCCCTGCAACACACACACCATTACGCCCTGCAACACACACACACACACACACACACACACACACACACACACCATCATTACGCCCTGCAACACACACACACACACACACCATCATTACGCCCTGCAACACACACACCATTACGCCCTGCAACACACACACCATTACGCCCTGCAACACACACATCATTACGCCCTGCAACACACACACCATTACGCCCTGCAACACACACATCATTACGCCCTGCAACACACACATCATTACGCCTGCAACACACACACCATTACGCCCTGCAACACACACATCATTACGCCCTGCAACACACACACACACACACACACACACACACACACACACACACACACACACACACACACACACACACACACACACACACACACACACACACACACACACACACACACACACACCATCATTACGCCCTGCAACACACACACACACACACACACACACACCATCATTACGCCCTGCAACACACACACCATTACGCCCTGCAACACACACACCATCATCATTACACACACCACCAATACGCCCTGCAACACAAGCACACATCATTACGCCCTGCAACACACACACCATTACGCCCTGCAACACACACACCATTACGCCCTGCAACACACACACCATTACGCCCTGCAACACACACACCATTACGCCCTGCAACACACACATCATTACGCCCTGCAACACACACATCATTACGCCCTGCAACACACACATCATTACGCCCTGCAACACACACACCATTACGCCCTGCAACACACACCACCATTACGCCCTGCAACACACACACATCATTACGCCCTGCAACACACACACATCATTACGCCCTGCAACACACACACCATCATTACGCCCTGCAACACACACACCATCATTACGCCCTGCAACACACACACATCATTACGCCCTGCAACACACACACACAATACGCCCTGCAACACACACACACCAATACGCCCTGCAACACACACACCAATACGCCCTGCAACACACACACACCAATACGCCCTGCAACACACACACAATACGCCCTGCAACACACACAATACGCCCTGCAACACACACCAATACGCCCTGCAACACACACCAATACGCCCTGCAACACACACCAATACGCCCTGCAACACACACCAATACGCCCTGCAACACACACCATTACGCCCTGCAACACACACCATTACGCCCTGCAACACACACCAATACGCCCTGCAACACACACCAATACGCCCTGCAACACACACCAATACGCCCTGCAACACACACAATACGCCCTGCAACACACACCAATACGCCCTGCAACACACACCAATACGCCCTGCAACACACACCAATACGCCCTGCAACACACACCAATACGCCCTGCAACACACACCATTACGCCCTGCAACACACACCAATACGCCCTGCAACACACACCAATACGCCCTGCAACACACACCAATACGCCCTGCAACACACACCAATACGCCCTGCAACACACACCAATACGCCCTGCAACACACACCAATACGCCCTGCAACACACACCAATACGCCCTGCAACACACACCAATACGCCCTGCAACACACACCAATACGCCCTGCAACACACACCATTACGCCCTGCAACACACACCATTACGCCCTGCAACACACACCATCATTACGCCCTGCAACACACACCATCATTACGCCCTGCAACACACACCATCATTACGCCCTGCAACACACACCACCATTACGCCCTGCAACACACACCACCATTACGCCCTGCAACACACACCACCATTACGCCCTGCAACACACACACCATTACGCCCTGCAACACACACACCATTACGCCCTGCAACACACACCACCATTACGCCCTGCAACACACACCAATACGCCCTGCAACACAAGCACACATCATTACGCCCTGCAACACAAGCACACATCATTACGCCCTGCAACACAAGCACACATCATTACGCCCTGCAACACAAGCACACATCATTACGCCCTGCAACACAAGCACACACATTACGCCCTGCAACACAAGCACACACCATTACGCCCTGCAACACAAGCACACACCATTACGCCCTGCAACACAAGCACACACCATTACGCCCTGCAACACAAGCACACCATTACGCCCTGCAACACAAACACACACCATTACGCCCTGCAACACACACACCATCATTACGCCCTGCAACACACACACCATCATTACGCCCTGCAACACACACACATCATTACGCCCTGCAACACACACATCATTACGCCCTGCAACACACACATCATTACGCCCTGCAACACACACATCATTACGCCCTGCAACACACACCATCATTACGCCCTGCAACACACACCATCATTACGCCCTGCAACACACACCATCATTACGCCCTGCAACACACACCATCATTACGCCCTGCAACACACACCATCATTACGCCCTGCAACACACACATCATTACGCCCTGCAACACACACATCATTACGCCCTGCAACACACACCATCATTACGCCCTGCAACACACACCATCATTACGCCCTGCAACACACACACACACACCAATACACCCTGCAACACACACACACCAATACACCCTGCAACACACACACACCAATACGCCCTGCAACACACACACACCAATACGCCCTGCAACACACACCAATACACACACACCATTACGCCCTGCAACACACACACACCAATACGCCCTGCAACACACACACACCAATACGCCCTGCAACACACACACCAATACGCCCTGCAACACACACACCAATACGCCCTGCAACACACACACCAATTACGCCCTGCAACACACACACACCAATACGCCCTGCAACACACACACAATACGCCCTGCAACACACACCACCATTACGCCCTGCAACACACACCAATACGCCCTGCAACACACACCAATACGCCCTGCAACACACACCAATACGCCCTGCAACACACACCAATACGCCCTGCAACACACACCAATACGCCCTGCAACACACACCAATACGCCCTGCAACACACACCATTACGCCCTGCAACACACACCATTACGCCTGCAACACACACCATTACGCCCTGCAACACACACCATTACGCCCTGCAACACACACCAATTACGCCCTGCAACACACACCACCATTACGCCCTGCAACACACACCAATACGCCCTGCAACACACACCAATACGCCCTGCAACACACACCAATACGCACAACACACACCAATACGCCCTGCAACACACACCAATACGCCCTGCAACACACCACCAACACGCCCTGCAACACACACCAATACGCCCTGCAACACACACCAATACGCCCTGCAACACACACCAATACGCCCTGCAACACACACCAATACGCCCTGCAACACACACCAATACGCCCTGCAACACACACCAATACGCCCTGCAACACACACCATTACGCCCTGCAACACACACCATTACGCCCTGCAACACACACCATTACGCCCTGCAACACACACCATCATTACGCCCTGCAACACACACCACCATTACGCCCTGCAACACACACACCATTACGCCCTGCAACACACACCAATACGCCCTGCAACACAAGCACACATCATTACGCCCTGCAACACAAGCACACATCATTACGCCCTGCAACACAAGCACACACCATTACGCCCTGCAACACAAGCACACACCATTACGCCCTGCAACACAAGCACACACCATTACGCCCTGCAACACAAGCACACACCATTACGCCTGCAACACAAGCACACACCATTACGCCCTGCAACACAAGCACACACCATTACGCCCTGCAACACAAACACACACCATTACGCCCTGCAACACACACACCATTACGCCCTGGGGGCACACACACCATTACGCCCTGCAACACACACACCATTACGCCCTGCAACACACACACCATTACGCCCTGCAACACACCACCATTACGCCTGCAACACACACCACCATTACGCCCTGCAACACACACCACCATTACGCCCTGCAACACAAGCACACATCATTACGCCCTGCAACACAAGCACACATCATAACGCCCTGCAACACAAGCACACATCATTACGCCCTGCAACTGCTACGCCCTGCAACACACACACCATTACGCCTGCAACACACACACCATTACGCCCTGCAACACACACACCATTACGCCCTGCAACACACACCACCATTACGCCCTGCAACACAAGTGCTCTTTACGCCCTGCAACACAAGTTCCCATTACGCCCTGCAACACACACAATATCATTACGCCTGCAACACACACCATCATTATGCCCTGCAACACACACACACACACACACACACCCCTGCAACACACCAATTACCCTGCAACACACACACACAATCATTACGCCCTGCAACACAGTTACCATCACCATTACGCCCTGCAACACACACACATCACATCACCTTACGCCCTGCAACACACTGACACACATGAGCCCTGCAACACACACACCATCATAATTACACCCTGCATGTAATACAAATGTAAAAATAATATACATGTATAATTAAATATAATATATAACCTGGCTCCTTACAGTTAGAACCCTGCCTTGGCCAGCTGGTCAGGGCGCACGGGGACACTAATGGACAATCACCTGGCTCCCACGCTGCTGCATGCTGGGTTAGACACGTAATCAATCACCTGGGGGCTCCCAGGGGGCTGAGCTTCAGAGGGGGCTGAGAGGTGCCTCAACCACCCCGGCTAGGGAGACGTTGTCGGCCCGGTCTCCTGAGCTGACAGGGGGGTAATGTCACTGGTGCAATCACCTGGCTCCCAGTTACTGAGCTACAGAGAGGAGACAATAATCAATCACCTGGCTCCCAGTTACTGAGCTACAGAGAGGAGACAATAATCAATCACCTGGCTCCCAGTTACTGAGCTACAGGGAGGAGACACTAATCAATCACCTGGCTCCCAGTTACTGAGCTACAGGGAGGAGACACTAATCAATCACCTGGCTCCCAGTTACTGAGCTACAGGGAGGAGACACTAATCAATCACCTGGCTCCCAGTTACTGAGCTACAGGTACAGATCCACGCAGAACATCAATTCATCTGAAATGAGGCTTTGTTTGCAGAGATTAATCTTAGGCCGCCCCATCCCGCATGCGGGATCGTGACTACAGCCTCAAGCTCATTACCATAACGCAACATTAGCGATTTCTGAAAATTGCAAATGAAATGAAATAAATATGCCTGTCCTCAAGCTTGTCCTTTTCTTAACAATCCTGTCGTCTCAGATTTTCAAAATATGCTTTAGAACCAGAGAAAATCAATAATTTGTGTAAGAGTGGTGACAGCTAGCTTAGCATTTAGCGTTAGCATTTAGCACGCAACATTCACAAAAACCAGCAAAGGGATCAAATAAAATAATTTACCTTTGAAGAACTTCAGATGTTTCAATGAGGAGACTCTCAGTTACATAGCAGATGTCCAGTTTTTCCTGAAAGATGCTTGTGTAGGACACAACGTTCCGTTTTGTTACTATGCATTTGGCTACCGAAACTAACCGAAAATTCAGTCACCTAAATGTCGAACTTTTTTCCGAATTAACTCCATAATATCGACTGAAACATGGAAAACGTTGTTTGAATCAATCCTCAAGGTGTTTTGTCATATATCTCTTCATTGAAATGCCTTCCCTGGAAGCGTGCATTCTTCTCTGATTCGGATGGAAAAATACTGGTACCTGACTTTTGCGCACCAATTTCCACGCAGACACCGTGCGGGACACTTGGTAATTGTAGGCTCTTATGGTCAATCTTCCAATGATATGCCTACAAATACGTCACAATGCTGCAGACACCTGGGGGAAACGATAGGAAGTGTCCGTTCATTCCTGTCGCATTCACAGCCATATAAGGAGATCATGGAAAACGTGCCTCCAGAAATCCTGTTGATTTCCTGGTCACTCAAACATCTTGGTTTTGCCTGTAGATTTTGTTCTATGGCACTCACAGTGAAAATCTGTGAGTGCCAGAGTCTGTGAGTGCCAAACGTCAGAGTGTCTTCTTTCCAAAACTATCAATTCCAAGCATAGTCGAGCATCTTTTCGTGACAAAATATTGCGCTTAAAACGGGCACGTCTTTTTATCCAAAAATGAAATACTGCCCCTAAGGACTAACAGGTTAACACAATATGAACAAAAACATGTATGATGTGTAACTGTTTGTCATTTTAACATATTGCTTATGGTTGCAAATGCCACCGCAATTCAAGGGTGACGTGTATAATACCTGTCCTCCACAGGTGAAGCAGGCCACGCGGTCTCCCTGTCCCAGGTAATAGAAGCCAGCCTTAGCCAGCTCAGAGGGGGTGATGATGGACAGGATCCAGGAGTGGAAGGAGTCCAGACGGTCCTGCTCTCTCCTCATACTGGGGTTGTGACAGGTAGGGGGTCTCTGGTGGGACCTACAGAAATGTTCCAGCACACATTTCAGGGTTAACAGCCAATAATAACGTAGAAACATCCAGCCAATAAGAGCCTCTCGTCTGTCCTTACATGTCCTCTACTCCTCTGGAGCTCAGCGGGCTGGAGGGGGGCGGGGCAGAGAACCCCATATTCAAATATCCAACAGGCTCCTCCCCCGGCACTGGGTTGGGGGCAGGGTTAGGGGCGGAGACAGGGAGGGGGGCTGGGCCAGGGCCTGACACCTGGGGGAAAGAACACACATTATTAAAAATTCAGGCATCATCATTTTCACCATCTCAACCATCAACATCATCAAGGATGCATTCCACAGTTAACGCGAGGTGTCAGGTGTCAGCAACGTTGAAGCTCTGGAACGTGCCTAATTACTACCATCATCAATCATAATCTGGTGCTGGACAAACTTGTGTCTCAATTTAGGGAAAGATCCCTAAATCTTTCTCAGATTATTACCAACCCCACAAGGTATGACTCCAAAAATCTAGAAAAATGTTATCCTCAATAACCCTGATTAGGTATCAGTCTGGTGTTTTCTGTAATGACCTTAGTGATTACTGTTTTACAGCCTGTGTTCGTGATGGCTGATCAGTGAAACAACCTGTCCTAATTTGTCATAGACGTTTCGTAAAAAACTTCCTTCATGAACTGGCCTCTGTAAATTGCTATAGAATCAGCTTGATCCCCTCTGTCGAAGACGCCTGGACCTTCTTTTTTGATATTTTCAGTGGTATTGTTAACAAACACGCCCCCATGAAGAAAATGAGAATTAAAAACAGGTTCAGCCCCTGGTTCGACCGTGATCTGGCAGAGTTACTCCACCTCAAGAATCGCATTTGGCAAAAGGCTCAGCCACGCATACTCAGGCTGACTGGCTCTCGTTCAGGCAAATGAGAAATAAGTCCACTCAGGCTGACTGGCTCTCGTTCAGGCAAATGAGAAATAAGTGCACTCAGGCTGACTGGCTCTCGTTCAGGCAAATGACAAATAAGTCCACTCAGGCTGACTGGCTCTCGTTCAGACAAATGAGAAATAAGTCCACTCAGGCTGACTGGCTCTCGTTCAGGCAAATGAGAAATAAGTGCACTCAGGCTGACTGGCTCTCATTCAGGCAAATGAGAAATAAGTGCACTCAGGCTATCTGGAAGGCCAAAGTTAGTTACTTTAAGGAGCAGTTCTCTCTCTGTGGGTCTAACCTCTAGAAGTTCTGGAAAATGGTTAAAGACCTGAAGAATAAACCATCCTCACAGCTGCCCATGTCCCTTAATGTTGTTACTGACAAGAAGCACATGGCTGAGCTCTTTAATCACCACTTCATTACGTCAGGATTCCCATTTGACCCTTCTAATGCGACTATCCCCGATGCTTCCCCTGCCCCGCAACTAAGTTTCTCCCTGCAGTCAGTCACTTAGTCCGAGGTGCTAAAGGAGCTCCTGAAACCTACCACACAAAACCCTTTCTTCTTTAAGGTTGCTGCCCCTATCACCGCCAAGCCCATCTCCAACCTTTTTAACCTGTCTCTCCTTTATGGGGAGGTTCCAATTGCTTGGAAGGCAGCCACGGTTTGTCCTTTATTTAATGCGGGAGATCAAGTTGATCCTAACTGTTATAGACTTATTTCTATTTTGCCATCTTTATAAAAAGTGTTGGAAAAACTTGTCAATTATCAACTGACTGGCTTTCTTGATGTCTATAGTATTCTCTCTGGTATGCAATCTGGTTTCTTGATGTCTATAGTATTCTCTCTGGTATGCAATCTGGTTTCTTGATGTCTATAGTATTCTCTCTGGTTTGCAATCTGGTTTCCTCTCAGGTTATGGATGTGTCACTGCAACCTTAAAAGGTCCTAAATTATGTCCCCATTGCCCTTGATTCTAAACAATGTTGTGCTGCTATTTTTAATGGCTTGGCCAAAGATTTTGATATGTTAGACCATTCCATTCTTGTGGGTCGGCTAAGGAGTATTGGTGTCTCTGAGGGGACTTTGGCCTGGTTTGTATAAAGTCAGAAAATCTGTTGTCTCGGTCACTGCCTGTCACCACGGGAGTACCCCAAGGCTCCATCCTTGGCCCCACGCGCTTTTCAATTTACATCAACAACATAGCTCAGGCAGTAGGAAGCTGTCTCATCCATTTATATGCAGATGATAGTCTTATACTCAGCTGGCCCCTCCCCAGATGTTGTGCTATCTTAGTGTCCAACAAGCTTTTTCTACCCTTAACCTTGTTCTGAACACCTCCAAAACAAAGGTGATGTGGTTTGGTAAGAAGAATAACCCTCTCTCCACAGGTGTGATTACTACCTCTGAGGGTTTAGAGCTTGAGGTAGTCACCTCATACAAGTACTTGGGCGTATGGCTAGATGGTACACTGTCCTTCTCTCAGCACATATTAAAGCTGCAGGCTAAAGTTAAATCCAGACTTGGTTTCCTCTATCGCTTAAAAAAAAATATATATATATATATATTTCACCTTTATTTAACAGCACTATTAACAAGGCAGGTCCTACAGGCCCTAGTTTTGTCGCACCTGGACTACTGTTCAGTCGTGAGGTCAGGAGCCACAAAAAGGGACTTAGGAATTGTGTAATTGTCTCAGAACAGGGCAGCATGGCTGACCCTTGGATGTACACAGAGAGCTAACATTAATAATATGGAGGTCAATCTCTCCTGGCTCAAAGTGGAGGAGAGATTGACTTCATCACTACTTGTCTTTATGAGAGGTATTGAAAAGTTGAATGCACCGAGATGTCTGTTTAAATGACGAGCACACAGCTCAGACACCCATGCATACCCCACAAGACAACCACCAGAGGTCTCTTCACAGTCCCCAAGTTCAGAACAGACTATGGGAAACGCAAAGTACTACACTGAACACAGATATAAACACAACATGTAAAGTGTTGGTCCCATTTTTCATGAGCTGAAATAAAATAAAAATCGCAGAAATGTTCCATACACACAAAAAGCATATTTGTCAAAAAATGTGTCCTTTCCCAAGACATTCCATCCACCTGACAGGTGTGACATATCAAGAAGCTGATTAAACAGCATGATCATTACACAGGTGCACCTTGTGCTGGGGACAATGCCATAGATGTTTCAAGTTGAGGGAGAATTGCAATTGGCATGCTGACTGTAGGAATGTCCACCAGAGCTTTTGCCAGAGACTTTAACCTCTTCAACCTATGGGGGCGCTATGTCATTATTGGATAAAAAAAACGTGCCCGTTTTAAGCGCAATATTTTGTCACGAAAAGATGCTCGACTATGCATATAATTGGCAGCTTTGGAAAGAAAACACTCTGACGTTTTCAAAACTGCAAAGATATTATCTGTGAGTGCCACAGAACTCATGCTACAGGCAAAACCAAGATGAAACCTCAAACAGGAAATGAGCAGAATTTTTGAGGCTCTGTTTCCCATCGTCTCATAATATATCTCCTTATATGGCTGTGAATGTGTGATGAATGAACCTAAGCTCTCTGACGTTCGTCCAAGATGTCTGCAGCATTGTGACGTATTTGTAGGCATATCATTGGAAGATTGGCCATAAGAGACTACATTTGCCAGGGGACCGCCCGGTGTCCTTTGTCTAAATTGTTGCGCAATCTTCAGCTGCATGCATTTTGCCATGCGATTCAGAGGGGAAAGGACACTTCCACGAACCATATATCATCGAAGAGATATGTGAAAAACACCTTGAGGATTGGTTCTAAACAACGTTTGCCATGTTTCAGTCAATATTATGGAGTTAATTTGGAAAAAAGTTCGGCGTTTGGATAACTGAATTTTCGTTTTTTTTTTTGGTAGCCAAACGTGACGCCACCAAACGGACCGATTTCTCCTGCACAAATAATCTTTCAGGAAAACTGAACATTTGCTATCTAACTGAGAGTCTCCTCATTGAAAACATCCGAAGTTCTTCAAAGGTAAATTATTTATTTGAATGTTTCTGTTTTTTGTGAAAATGTTGCCTGCTGATGCTAACGCTAAATGTTAATGCTAAATGCTAACACTAAATGCTAACTGCTAGTTTTGCTAATGAGCTTGCGGATAGATTTACACAATCCTGGATACAGGTTTTTTTAGTAGCTAAACGTGACGCACAGTAATGAGCTTGAGGCTGTATTCACGATCCTGGATCCGGGATGGCTCGCCGCAAGAAGTTAATGTTCTTTTTTCTACCATAAGTCCAATGACATTTTTGAAAATGTGGCAGTACGTCCAACCGGCCTCAACAACCACATGTAACCAGGACAGCCCAGGACCGCCACATCCAGCTTCTTCACCTGCAGGATCATCTGAGACCAGCCACCCGGACAGCTGAAGAAACTATGGGTTGGCACAATCGAACAATGTCTGCACAAATGGTCAGAAACCGTCTCAGGGAAGCTCATCTGTCCCCACCAGGGTCTTGACCTGACTGCAGTTCTGCGTCATAACGGCTTCAGTGGGCAAATACTCACCTTTAATGACCGCCATCGATAAAAGACAGTACTGTGCAGCTGTATTCATAGATCTGGCCAAGGACTTCGACTCTGTCAATCACCGCATTCTTAACGGCAGACTGAAAATCCTTGGTTTCTCAACTGACTGCCTCGGCTGGTTCACTAACTACTTCTCAGATAGAGTTCAGTGTGTCAAATCAGAGGGCCTGTTGTCCGGACCTCTGGCAGTCTCTATGGGGGTGCCACAAGGTTCAATCCTCAGGCAGACTCTTTTCTCTGCATATATATATCAATGATGCCGCTCTTGCTGCTGGCGATTCCCTGATCCACCTCTACGCAGACGACACCATTCTGTATGCTTCTGGCCCTTCATTGGACACTGTGTTAACAAACCTCCAATCGAGCTTCAATGCCATACAACTCTCCTTCCATGGCCTCCAACTGCTTTTAAATGCGAGTAAAACTAAGTGTATACTCTTCAACCGATTGCTGCCCGCACCCTCCGACCGACTAGCATCACTACTCTGGACGGTTCTGACATAGAATATGTGGACAACTACAAATATCTAGGTGTCTGGTTAGACTGTAAACTCTCCTTCCAGACTCACATTAAGCATCTCCAATCCAAAATTAAATCTAGAATCGGCTTCCTATTTCGCAACAAAGCATCCTTCCCTCATACCCTCATAAAACTGTCTATTCTACCGATCCTTGACTTCGGCAATGTAATTTACAAAATAGCCTCCAACACTCTACTCAGCAAACTGGATGTAGTCTATCACAGTGCCATCCGTTTTGTCACCAAAGCCCCATATACTACCCACCTGTATGCCCTCGTTGGCTGGCCCTCACTACATATTCGTCGCCAAACTCACTGGCTCCAGGTCATCTATAAGTGTTTGCTAGGTAAAGCTCCACCTCATCTCAGCTCACTGGTCACCATAGCAACACCTACCCGTAGCATGCGCTCCAGCAGGTATATTTCACTGGTCATCCCAAAAGCCAACACTTCCTTTGGCCGCCTTTCCTTCCAGTTCTCTGCTGCCAATGACTGGAATGAATTGCAAAACTCTCTGAAGCTGGTGTCTCATATCTCCCTCTCTAACTTTAAGCATCAGCTGTTAGAGCAGCTTACCGATCACTGTACCTGTACATAGCCCATCTGAAAATAGCACACCCAACTACCTCATCCCCATATTGTTACTTATCCTCTTGCTCTTTTGCACCCCCAGTATCTCTACTTGCATCATCATCTGCACATCCATCACTCCAGTGTTAATGATAAATTAGATTTATTTTGCCACTATGGCCTATTTATTGTCTTACCTCCCGACACTTCTACACTTGCACACACTGTACTTATATTTTTCTATTGTGTTATTGACTCTTTACGTATTTCTGTGTTGTTCTTTGTGTCGCAATGCCAGGTTGCAGTTGTAAATGAGAACTTGTTCTCAACTGGCCTACCTGGTTAAATGAAGGTGAAAAAATTAAATAAAATGCTCTTGCAGTCATCTTTGCAGGACGGACACTCCTAGGGAGAGTAGCAACAGTGCTGAACTTTCTCCATTTATAGACAATTTGTCTTACCGTGGACTGATGAACAACTAACCAACATCTCCAATCTCGACTCATTGATTGAACTCCACGTTAGCTGACTCCTGATCCAATTAGCTTTTGGACAAGTCATTAGTCTAGGGTTGTTTCACATACCATTTCCAACCCACACTGTGAATGTTTAAATTACGTATTCAATATAGACAAGAAAAATGCAATAATTTGTGTGTTATTAGTTTAAGCAGACTGTGTTTGTCCATTGTTGTGACTTAGATGAAGATCAGATCAAATTTTATTACCAATTTATGCAGAAATCCCAGTAATTCCAGAGGGTTCACATACTTTTTCTTGCCATATATAAGGAACTCAATTCCACATCAGGTAACTGATGTAAACAGTAAAATCAGATTTAAAAAGCAGGTAAAAATACACCTTATGGAACAGCGGGGCTGTGAAGAGACCGACACAGGCACAAGCATACACATCTGATAACACACACATGGAATTTGTGTTTGTGATTTACATTGTAGTCATTTAGCAGACACTCTTATCCAGAGCGACTTACAGGAGCAATTATGGTCAAGTTCCTTGCTCAAGGGCACAGACACATTTTTCACCTAGTCAGCTCGGGGATTCGAACCAGCAACCTTTTGGTTACTGGCCCAACAGTCTTAGCCACTAGGCTACCTACCTGCCGCCCCATAGACACGTGATAGTAGAGTAGTGGTCTGAGGGCACACAATGTGTTGTGAAATGTATTGTAATGATTTTAAATGTGTATATAATATGGCTGGACCCCAGGAAGAGTAACTGCTGTATTGCCAGGAACTAATGGGGAACCATAACAAATACACCATTTAATACCTCACAAGACATGCCACCAGAGGTCTCTTCACAGTCCCCAAGTCCAGAACAGACTATGGGTGGCGCACAGTACTACATAGAGCCATGACTACATGGAACTCTATTCCACAGTACTACATAGAGCCATGACTACATGGAACTCTATTCCACAGTACTACATAGAGACATGACTACATGGAACTCTATTCCACAGTACTACATAGAGACATGACTACATGGAACTCTATTCCACAGTACTACATAGAGCCATGACTACATGGAACTCTATTCCACAGTACTACCATGACTACATGGAACCATGACTACCATGGAACTCTATTCCACAGTACTACATAGAGCCATGACTACATGGAACTCTATTCCACAGTACTACATAGAGACATGACTACATGGAACTCTATTCCACAGTACTACATAGAGACATGACTACATGGAACTCTATTCCACAGTACTACATAGAGACATGACTACATGGAACTCTATTCCACAGTACTACATAGAGACATGACTACATGGAACTCTATTCCACATCAGGTAACCTGATTTAAAAAGCAAGTAAAAATACACCTTCTGGAACAGCGGGGCTGTGAAGAGACACATACACTGTATGTATGGTGGTATTATAAATGTTGTACTGTAGATATGTAGCGGTGTAATAATGTTGTACGTACAGTTTTATTTTAGCCTTAATTTGTTTGGACCCCAGGAAGAGTAGCTGCTGCCTTGGCAGGAACTAATGGGGATCCATAATAAACCCCAGGAAGAGTAGCTGCTGTCTTGGCAGGAACTAATGGGGATCCATAATAAACCCCAGGAAGAGTAGCTGCTGCCTTGGCAGGAACTAATGGGGATCCATAATAAACCCCAGGAAGAGTAGCTGCTGCCTTGGCAGGAACTAATGGGGATCCATAATAAACCCCAGGAAGAGTAGCTGCTGCCTTGGCAGGAACTAATGGGGATCCATAATAAACCCCAGGAAGAGTAGCTGCTGTCTTGGCAGGAACTAATGGGGATCCATAATAAACCCCAGGAAGAGTAGCTGCTGCCTTGGCAGGAACTAATGGGGATCCATAATAAACCCCAGGAAGAGTAGCTGCTGCCTTGGCAGGAACTAATGGGGATCCATAATAAACCCCAGGAAGAGTAGCTGCTGCCTTGGCAGGAACTAATTGTTTTTTAAATAGTTATTTTTTTACAACCAAATCTCAATTTCTTATACAAATAACATGTTATAGGAGGGTCCAGACACCTTTTTAGTAATAGCACATTTTTTTGAGAAACTTATCCCAAAACAGCAAATCACTTCCTTATCCTTGTTGTGTGGTATGGGGGCCCTGAAAAACACATGAAGATCCTCCAAAAACACCCAATAATGTCCTTTTAGAAACGGCAAATCTCTCAGTATAGTGATGCAGGTCTTTAGATGTTGTACACATGAAAATGTGTTATTCCAAAACTTTATCTGCAATATTATATTCCGTTTAGTGCGACTCGAGCCGTTTCCCTGCTGCTACAGGTAACTGCCAAAATAAAGGAAATACCAACCAAGCGTCCTAATAGTTGTTGTTGTCCACAAGCCGCCAAAAATGCAAAACAGATTCTACAAGTGTCTGGAGCTTCCTTTGTGTAAGCACCCCATGCTTTCAATATACTTTGTTTCCCTCATTTATCCATGGGTTTTCCTTTGTATTGGGAGTTACCTGTAGAATGGACGGAGAGGTATCGCTGGACTGGTAACAAAATAGAATAACATGGAGGAGGAAGCTCAGAATGACACAATATCATGTGTTCAACATCTAAAGACCTGCATCACTATACTGACAGCTTTCTAAAAGGACATTATGGGTGTTGTGGAGCCTCTTAATGTTTTTCAGGGACCCCATACCACATACGGATAAGGAAGTGGTTTGCTGTTTGGGATAAGTTTCTCAAACATGTGAAAGTGTCTGGACCCTTCTAAAACATTCCACAAACATTTGGTTGTAAAATAGAAAACTTCTCCTTTAAGGTTCCCCATTAGCTGCTGCCAAGGCAAAACTTCTCCTTTAAGGTTCCCCATTAGCTGCTGCCAAGGCAAAACTTCTCCTTTAAGGTTCCCCATTAGCTGCTGCCAAGGCAAAACTTCTCCTTTAAGGTTCCCCATTAGCTGCTGCCAAGGCAAAACTTCTCCTTTAAGGTTCCCCATTAGCTGCTGCCAAGGCAAAACTTCTCCTTTAAGGTTCCCCATTAGCTGCTGCCAAGGCAAAACTTCTCCTTTAAGGTTCCCCATTAGCTGCTGCCAAGGCAAAACTTCTCCTTTGATAAATACAAATCCCAATGATCATCGTCATCAATACCATCAACAGTATCAATATCATTGACGGTTTTGTTAGGGTTGTTAGGGTCATTGTTAGGGTTTTTCCTAGCCACCGTGCTTCTACACCTGCACTGCTGTTTGGGGTTTTAGGCTGGGTTTCTGTACAGCACTTTAAGATATCAGCTGATGTACGAAGGGCTATATAAATACATTTGATTTTGATTTGATCATCATCACCATGATGGTTTGAGATGACAGGGTTGTGTGACACTATGTGTTTCCGGGACTGTAATACTGATCCTATGAAGTAAGTGGGGGCGGGTCCAGGTTGTGTTGAGGGTCAAAGTCCTTGAGATGTCCATTTTAGTTTTTGTTTGGTCCATTTTAGTTTTTGTTTGGTCCATTTTAGTTTTTGTTTGTTCATGAATTTGTATGTTTTATGTCTTTCTCGCATTAATTATTTTTCCTATCGCAGTGTATTTTCTTGTACTTGAAAGAAATCTGTAAAAATCATACAAAGAAATATCACTCTCACCACAACCACTGTCCCAACGTCATGACACCACCATCATCATCAGCAGTTTTTCATCATCATCCCAACTGTGGTATAATAAGTGAAGTAGTATCTCACCGGTATGACAGGGGCGCTGCGTAGAGGAGAGAAGGCCGAGTGTGAGGAGGAGAGGAGGTTGGCTGTGGAGGGGAGGGTCTGGATGAAGGAGCAGGAGGAGGACAGCTGTCTGTGTCTCTCTGTTGGACAGTCCCCTGTCTGCCAGCCCTCCGCCGTCACGTTACACCTGGAGCAGGAACACATCCATTAAGTCCACGTTCATTACCTTGGAAATAACGGACGACTCCGCCTTGTCCGGTTGCAGAGTTCATTTTTACATTAGGGTTAGGTCTATATTTATGGACCCAGTCGTTGGGGTCAGGTCTATATTTATGGACCCAGTCGTTGGGGTTAGGTCTATATTTATGGACCCAGTCGTTGGGGTCAGGTCTATATTTATGGAGCCAGTCGTTGGGGTCAGGTCTATATTTATGGAGCCAGTCGTTGGGGTTAGGTCTATATTTATGGAGCCAGTCGTTGGGGTTAGGTCTATATTTATGGAGCCAGTCGTTGGGGTTAGGTCTATATTTATGGAGCCAGTCGTTGGGGTTAGGTCTATATTTATGGAGCCAGTTATTAGGGTTAGGTCTATATTTATGGACCCAGTCTATATTTATGGACCCAGTCGTTGGGGTTAGGTCTATATTTATGGACCCAGTCGTTGGGGTTAGGTCTATATTTATGGACCCAGTCATTGGGGTCAGGTCTATATTTATGGACCCAGTCGTTGGGGTCAGGTCTATATTTATGGAGCCAGTTATTAGGGTTAGGTCTATATTTATGGAGCCAGTTATTAGGGTTAGGTCTATATTTATGGAGCCAGTCGTTGGGGTTAGGTCTATATTTATGGAGCCAGTCGTTGGGGTTAGGTCTATATTTATGGACGCGACCCAGTTGTTCTATATGTTCCACAGTCACGACTTCTGCAGTCAGACTAACAGCAAAGTAGCTGCATTTCCGATTGTTTAAGCAGTTTTCTACTGACATTCATTTGGATACATCCATAACAATGAGCTGAAGATGCCCGATTTTGCTGCATAGCTAGAAAAGGTTGCCTTCTCGTCAGGACACTCGACACTGTTCATTAGGAGGAGATCGCATTGCATATCAAACACTATGCTACAAGCTAGCTAAATAAATAAAAAGATATCAAATATAAAGTGTTGGTCCATGTTTCATGAGCAGAAATAAAAGAGCCCAGAAATTTTCCAGGCAATGAAAAATATTATTTCTCAAATTTTGGACACATTTGTTTCCATCCCTGTTAATGAGCATTTCTCCTTTACCAAGATTATCCATCCACCTGACATGACAGGACATATGAAGAATCTGATTAAACAGCATGATGTTGCAATAGTCTGTGTCGGGGGGCTGGGGTCAGTCTGTATTATCTGGTGTAATTCTCCTGTCTTATTTGAAGTATGCTCCCTCCCGGAGGACCTGAGCCCTAGGACCATGCCTCAGGAAAACCTGCCCTAATGACTCCCTGCCCTAATGACTCCTTGCGGTCCCTAGTCCACCTGGCCGTGCTGCTGCTCCAGTTTCAACTGTTCTGCCTGCGGCTATGGAACCCTGACCTGTTCATAGCACGTGCTACCTGTCCCAGACCTGCTGTTTGTGTCTCTCTCCCTCTACCGCACCTGCTGTCTCAACCTATGAATGCTTGGCTATGAAAAGCCAAATGACATTTACTCCTAAAAAGGTACTAACCTTAAGAGGACTGGCCAGCACTCAGAGCCTGGTTCCTCTCTAGGTTTCTTCCTAGGTTCCTGCCTTTCTAGGGAGTTTTTCCTAGCCACAATGCCTCTACATCCTAATTGCTTGCTGTTTGGGGTTTGATTGATTGACAATCATTACACAGGCGCACCTTGTGCTGGGGGACAAAATGCCACTAAAATGTGCACTTTTGTCACACAACACAATGCCACAGATGTCTCAAGTTTTGAGAGAGTGTGCAGTTGGTGTGCTTATTGCAGGAATGTCCACCAGAGCTGTTGCAAGATAATCTTATGTTAATTTCTCTACCATAAGCCGCCTCCAACGTCATTTTAGAGAATTTGGCAGTACGTCCAACCGGCCTCAAAACCGCAGAACATGTGTAACCACGCCAACCCAAGACCTAAACATCCGGCTTCTTCACCTGCAGGATCATCTGAGACCAGCCCCCCGGACAGCTGATGAAACTGTGGGTTGGCACAATCAAAGAATTTCTGCTCAAACTGTCAGAAACTGTCTCAGGGAAGCTCATATGCATGCTCGCTGTCCTTCGACGTCGTAACCGAATTCAATGGGCAAATGCTCACAATTGGTGGCCACTAGCACGCTGGAGAAGTGTGCTCTTCACATATGAACCCGGTTTCAGCGGGCAGCGTGTACGGCGTCGTTGGGTTTGCTGATATATTTGTATTTAATATGGATCCCCCATTAGTTCCTGTTGAAGCAGCAGCTACTCTTCCTGGGGTTTATTCTGGATCCCCATTTGTTCCTGCCAAGGCAGCAGCTATTCTTCCTGGGGTTTATTCTGGATCCCCATTTGTTCCTGCCAAGGCAGCAGCTATTCTTCCTGGGGTTTATTATGGATCCCCATTAATGGGTCCATGCTTATTAGTAACTGGAATACGCAATTTCATAAATGTGTCAAGTGCAGAGTTTGTTTGCTCCTCATTACACACCAAGAGGCAAACAAAGCACTCTTCTGGTCAGGCTCCGGAGATGGGCACATCGCGCACCACTCCCTAGCATACTACTCGCCAATGTCCTGTCTCTTGACAACAAGGTTGATGAAATCCGAGCAAGGGTAGCATTCCAGAGAGACATCAGAGACTGTAACGTTCTTTGCTTCACGGAAACATGGCTCACTCGAGAGACGCTAACGGAGGTTGGTGCAGCCAGCTGGTTTCTTCACGCATCGCGCCGACAGAAACAACCATCTTTCTGGTAAGAAGAGGGTGGGGCGGTATGCCTTATGATTAACGAGACGTGGTGTGATCATAACAACATACAGGAACTCAAGTCCTTCTGTTCACCTGACTTAGAATTCCTCACAATTAAATGTCGACTGCATTATCTACCAAGGGAATTCTCTTCGATTATAATCACAGCCGTATATATTCCCCCCCAAGCAGACACGTCGATGGCCCTGAACAAACTTTATTTGACTCTTTGCAAACTGGAAACCACATATCCTAAGGCTGCATTCATTGTAGCTGGGAATTTTAACAAGGCTAATCTGAAAACAACACTCCCTGAATTGTGTTGGTAAAACCCTGGATCATTGCTATTCTAACTTCCACGACGCATATAAGGCCCTCCCCCGCCCTCCTTTCAGAAAAGCTGACCACGACTCCATTTTGTTGCTCCCTGCCTACAGACAGAAGCTAAAACAAGAAGCTCCCACGCTGAGGTCTGTTCAACGCTGGTCCGACCAATCTGATTCCACGCTTCAAGACTGCTTCCATCAGGTGGATTGGGAAATGTTCCGCATTGCTTCCAACAACAACATTGACGAATACGCTGATTCGGTGAGCGAGTTCATCAGAAAGTGCATTGATGGTGTCGTTCCCATAGCAACAATTAAAACATTCCCAAACCAGAAACCGTGGATTGATGGCAGCATTCGCGTGAAACCGAAAGCGCGAACCACTGCTTTTAACCAGGGCAAGGTTACCAGAAACATGACCGAATACAAACAGTGTAGCTATTCCCTCCGCAAGACAATCAAACAAGCTAAGCGTCAGTATAGAGACAAAGTAGAGTCACAATTCAATGGCTCAGACACAAGAGGTATGTGGCAGGGTCTACAGTCAATCACGGATTACAAAAAGAAAACCAGCCCTGTCACGGACCAGGATGTCTTGCTCCCAGACAGACTAAATAACTTTTTTGCCCACTTTGAGGACAATACAGTGCCACTGACACGGCCCGCAACCAAAACCTGCGGACTCTCCTTCACTGCAGCCGAAGTGCTTTGAGAGACTAGTCAAGGACCATATCACCTCCACCCTACCTGACACCCTAGACCCACTCCAATTTTCTTACCGCCCAAATAGGTCCACAGACGGTGCAATTGCAACCACACTGCACACTGCCCTAACCCATCTGGACAAGAGGAATACCTATGTGAGAATGCTGTTCATTGACTACAGCTCAGCATTTAACACCATAGTAGCCTCCAAACTCGTCATCAAGCTCAAGACCCTGGGTCTCGACCCTGCCCTGTGCAACTGGACTTCCTGACGGGCCGTCCCCAGGTGGTGAGGGTAGGTAACAACATCTCCACCCCGCTGATCCTCAACACTGGGGCCCCACAAGGGTGCGTTCTGAGCCCTCTCCTGTACTCCCTGTTCAACCACGACTGCGTGGCCATGCACGCCTCCAACTCAATCATCAAGTTTGCGGACGACACTACAGTGGTAGGCTTGATTACCAACAATGAAGAGACGGCCTACATGGAGGAGGTGAGGGCCCTCGGAGTGTGGTGTCAGGAAAATAACCTCACAATCAACGTCAACAAAACAAAGGAGAGGATTGTAGACTTCAGGAAACAGCAGAGGGAGCACCCCCATATCCACATCGACGGGACTGTAGTGCAGAGGGTAGAAAGTTAAGTTCTTCGGCGTACACATCACGGACAAACTGAATTGGTCCACCCACACAGACAGATTCGTGAAGGAACAGCAACGCCTCTTCAACCTCAGGAGGCTGAAGAAATTCGACTTGTCACCAAAAGCACTCACAAACTTCTACAGATGCACAATCGAGAGCATCCTGTCGGGCTGTATCACCGCCTGGTACGGCAACTGTTCCGCCCACAACCGTAAGGCTCTCCAGGGGGTAGTGAGGTCTGTAGGACACCTACACCACCCGATGTCACAGGAAGGCCATAAAGATCATCAAGGACAACAACCACCCGAGCCACTGCCTGTTCACCCCGCTATCATCCAGAAGGCGAGGTCAGTACAGGTGCATCAAAGCAGGGTCCGAGAGACTGAAAAACAGCTTCTATCTCAAGGCCATCAGACTGTTAAACAGCCACCACTAACATTGAGTGGCTGTTGCCAACACACTGACTCAATTCCAGCCACTTTAATAATGGGAATTGATGGAAATTTATGTAAAATATATCACTAGCCACTTTAAACAATGCTACTTAATGTTTATATACCCTACATTACTCATCTCATGTGTATATACTGTACTCGATACCATCTACTGCATCTTGCCTATGCTGCTCTGTACCATCACTCATTCAAATATCTTTATGTACATATTCTTTATCTCTTTACACTTGTGTGTATAAGGTAGTAGTTTGGAATTGTTAGGTTAGATTACTCATTGGTTATTACTGCATTGTCGGAACTAGAAGCACAAGCATTTCGCTACACTCGCATTAACATCTGCTAACCATGTGTATGAGGACCATTAACATCTGCTAACCATGTGTATGAGGACCATTAACATCTGCTAACCATGTGTATGAGGACCATTAACATCTGTGTATGAGGACCATTAACCATGTGTATGAGGACCATTAACATCTGCTAACCATGTGTATGAGGACCATTAACGCCTGCTAACCATGTGTATGAGGACCATTAACGCCTGCTAACCATGTGTATGAGGACCATTAACGTCTGCTAACCATGTGTATGAGGACCATTAACGTCTGCTAACCATGTGTATGAGGACCATTAACGTCTGCTAACCATGTGTATGAGGACCATTAACATCTGCTAACCATGTGTATGAGGACCATTAACGTCTGCTAACCATGTGTATGAGGACCATTAACGTCTGCTAACCATGTGTATGAGGACCATTAACGTCTGCTAACCATGTGTATGAGGACCATTAACGTCTGCTAACCATGTGTATGAGGACCATTAACGTCTGCTAACCATGTGTATGAGGACCATTAACGTCTGCTAACCATGTGTATGAGGACCATTAACATCTGCTAACCATGTGTATGAGACCATTAACATTTGATTTGATTTATGAGGACCATTAACGCCTGCTAACCATGTGTATGAAGACCATTAACGCCTTAACCATGTTATGAGGACCATTAACATCTGCTAACCATGTGTGAGGACCATTAACGCCAGGAACCAGGATGATTTGAGGGCCATTAACATCTGCTAACCATGTGTGTGAGGACCATTAACATCTGCTAACCATGTGTATGAGGACCATTAACGTCAACCATGTGTATGAGGACCATTAAAATCTGACTAACCAGTGTAGAGGACCATTAACGTCTTTTACCAGATGTGTAAAATGCCATTAATGTTCAACCTGATGAGGACCATTAACATCTGCTAACCTGTGTATGAGGACCATTAACATCTGCTAACCATGTGTATGAGGACCATTAACATCTGTAATGATGTGACAATTTTGATTTGATTTGTATTTTAATGACTAAAACATTAGTTTTTAACGCAGCCTAAAATCCAGAGGCCAGGAGCCAAGATGATTTGGATGGCCTCCGTCATTCCTGTAGAGTATCTTCTGTTTCCAGAAGGTGTCAAAGTTATCAATAAAAGTGACTCCAGCAGAGCTACAGTCTTTTAGCCAGATGTGTAATGCCAGTAATGTTCACACCTGAACGGCGATGGTACTGGACCTGAAATGACTGAATTAACGTCTGCTAACCAGGTGTATGAGGACCATTAACGTCTGTAATGACTGGCCATTGTTTTGAGTATTTTAATACTAAAATCAGTTCCTTAATAAAATCCATTTTCCAGATGTTCCGAGCTAGCCCTCCTGATGTTGTTTGACCCCACATGGACTACGACAGTGTCAGCTCCCGGCATCTGTGGAAGAACAGTCAGAAGCAGCCTTGTTATGTCCTGTACTCGTGCTCCTGGGTAGAACAGTCAGAAGCAGCCTTGTTATGTTCTGTACTCGTGCTCCTGTGGTAGAACAGTCTGAAGCAGCCTTGTTATGTCCTGTACTCGTGCTCCTGTGGTAGAACAGTCTGAAGCAGCCTTATGTCCTGTACTCGTGTTCCTGTGGTAGAACAGTCAGAAGCAGCCTTGTTATGTCCTGTACTCGTGCTCCTGTGGTAGAACAGTCTGAAGCAGCCTTGTTATGTCCTGTACTCATGCTCCTGGGTAGAACAGTCAGAAGCAGCCTTGTTATGTCCTGTACTCGTGCTCCTGGGTAGAACAGTCAGAAGCAGCCTTGTTATGTTCTGTACTCGTGCTACTGTGGTAGAACAGTCTGAAGCAGCCTTGTTATGTCCTGTACTCGTGCTCCTGGGTAGAACAGTCTGAAGCAGCCTTGTTATGTCCTGTACTCGTGCACAGGGTTTTTGCCTTGGAGACCGAGATGTTTCTCACCATAGAGCTGCCTATGATGACAGCTGGTGATGTTGAATCGACAGGTCTCTCAGAAAACCTCACGGTCTGATGAGGGTGGGAGCTCTGAGAATCTGAACCAGAGGTAGAAGCCACCGGAGAGGGACAGAACAGAGGACAAAGATGAAGACGCAGGTACCTCCAGATCAGATCTTGAATGAGAAGCAGGGCGGCAAAGCAGTTTCTGATCTGCGTCAGGTCCGGGCTCAACATCTCCAAAGACACCCCTGTTGCCAGAGGACACTTTCTTCGACTTCCACTGCGAGTGATGCATCTCCATGGCTGGTTGGTTGGGTCGAGGACAGCGCCGTCCTCCAGGGAAGGAGAAGAACCCGTCGGGGATGGAACCCTGCTCAGCACCGGCCAGTCAGCTGTGGAGAGCCGACACGCTGGCGACACTTCCAGACCAGAGTGGAATCCGGCTACTGGGGTGGAAGAAAAAGTAGGCGGGCGTGGACTCCCCAGTAGCTAGTGTAGGTTTGCTACATGCTTGCTAAGAGGAGCCACTTCACCACCCTGTAGTCCTCCGCAAGCAAGCAGTTGCTACATTGAAAGTCAGCACGGTCCACATTGTCCTGGAACAAAGCAAACAGCTCCTGCAGTGATGGAAACGTTCGATAGCGACCTGCATTTTAGACCGCCGAGCCAAATAGGCTAGCTGGGCTTCCATGTGCAGAATCTGGCAATATCCCGGGACAGACAGCAGTGCTCACAGCAACTAAGCCCAACAGAGCTGCAGGATCCCGGGACAGACAGCAGCGCTCACAGCAACTAAGCCCAACAGAGCTGCAGGATCCCGGGACAGACAGCAGCGCTCACAGCAACTAAGCCCAACAGAGCTGCAGGATCCCGGGACAGACAGCAGCGCTCACAGCAACTAAGCCCAACAGAGCTGCAGGATCCCGGGACAGACAGCAGCGCTCACAGCAACTAAGCCCAACAGAGCTGCAGGATCCCGGGACAGACAGCAGCGCTCACAGCAACTAAGCCCAACAGAGCTGCAGGATCCCGGGACAGACAGCAGCGCTCACAGCAACTAAGCCCAACAGAGCTGCAGGATCCCGGGACAGACAGCAGCGCTCACAGCAACTAAGCCCAACAGAGCTGCAGGATCCCGGGACAGACAGCAGCGCTCACAGCAACTAAGCCCAACAGAGCTGCAGGATCCCAGGACAGACAGCAGCGCTCACAGCAACTAAGCCCAACAGAGCTGCAGGATCCCGGGACAGACTGCAGCGCTCACAGCAACTAAGCCCAACAGAGACGCAGGATCCAACAAAAGTATATAAAAACACTGTCAGCTTTACGAAACAATAAGCCACGGTCTCTCGTTCAGCTTTCAGCGTTTCAACAACATTCAACAGAGCTGCAGGATCAAACCTGGCCACAGACAGCAGCGCTCAAAACAGCAACTTTGAAGCATAGCCAACAGAGCTGCAGGATCCAGAGAAAGACAGCAGCATTATGTCATCAGAGCTTCAAATAAGCCCAACAGAGAATTATCTAAGCTAGCTAAGTTTTCTTATTTAACGTATTTCAACAAATAGAACCTATATTTTTTTAAAACACTTTGTCAGTTCTTTAAAACTAAACAATAAGCCACGGTCTACACCTGTTGTATTCAGCTTTCAGATGTGAAAAACGTTTCAACAACATTCAACAACATTCAGTGTAGTTAGATGCAAACCTGCCAATATGCCAACCAAATTAAAAACTACCAGTTGCTAAAAACAGCTGGTTGAAGTACGTGGGAGGATTTGACAGCATAGCGCCACTTACGTCATGACTGCAACAGTAGGGACCAGAGAAATGTTCATCACAATATATTAGCATTATGTCATCAGATGCTTCAAATAAACATGTCTTTGCAAAATCAAATCAATGCCAGCTAATTATCTAAGCTAGCTAAGTTTTTCTTAATTTAACGTATTTCAACACCAGTATAGAACCTACCTTTTAATTTTTTTAAAACATGTAATTTTCCATTTGTTGAAATTGTTCTTAAAACTACATTGTTGGTTAAGGTCTTGTAAGTAAGCATTTCACTGTGAGGTCTACACCTGTTGTATTCAGTGCATGTGACAAATACAATTTGATGTGAAAAACTGCACCCTGTCTCCAACCCCAGTATAGAACCATCACCCACCTGAAACACTGCACCCTGTCTCCAACCCCAGTATAGAACCACCACCCACCTGAAACACTGCACCCTGTCTCCAACCCCAGTATAGAACCACCACCCACCTGAAACACTGCACCCTGTCTCCAACCCCAGTATAGAACCATCACCCACCTGAAACACTGCACCCTGTCTCCAACCCCAGTATAGAACCACCACCCACCTGAAACACTGCACCCTGTCTCCAACCCCAGTATAGAACCACCACCCACCTGAAACACTGTACCCTGTCTCCAACCCCAGTATAGAACCATCACCCACCTGAAACACTGCACCCTGTCTCCAACCCCAGTATAGAACCACCACCCACCTGAAACACTGCACCCTGTCTCCAACCCCAGTATAGAACCACCACCTACCTGAAACACTGCACCCTGTCTCCAACACCAGTATAGAACCACCCTGCCCTCGCCAGACTGCGCTCCGTTACCCCCAATGACGGAAACCGGGCGAAGGTGGAGATACGGAACAGTTCTGAGGGGAAAAAACATTACCATTGTAAAGTTATTAATAACAACATTATCACTATTGCACTTTCAAATCAAATGTTATTTTTTTTATTTAAAAAAAAAATTCTAACAATACTTTGAGAGCAAAATGCTTTAAATGTGTACACTACTTTGAGGTAGTGTGTGTAAAGTGTTTGTATCAGTCAAAAGTTTGGACACCTACTCATTCAAGGGTTTTTCTTTATTTTACTATTTTCTATTATTGTAGAATAATAGTGAAGACATCAACACTATGAAATAACACATGGAATCATGTAGCAACCAAAAAAAGTGTTAAACAAATCAAAATAGATTTTAGATTCTTCAAAGTAGCCTCCCTTTGACTTGATAACAGGTTTGCCCACTCTTGACATTGTCAACCAGCTTCACCTGGAATACTTTTCCAACAGTCTTGAAGGAGTTCCTACATATGCTGAACACTTGTTGGATGCTTTTCCTTCACTCTGCGGGCCGACTCATCCCAAACCATCTCAATTGGGATGAGGTCGGGGGATTGTGGCGGCCAGGTCATCTGACGCAACACTCCATCACTCTCCTTCTTGATCAAATAGCCCTTACAAAGCCTGGAGGTGTGTTGGGTGATTGCCCTGTTGAAAAGCAAATGATTGTCCCACTAAGTCCAAACCAGATGGGATGGCGTATTGCTGCAGAATGCTGTGGTAGCCATGCTGGTTAAGGCCAAACCAGATGGGATGGTGTATCGCTGCAGAATGCTGTGGTAGCCATGCTGGTTAAGTGTGCATTGAAACCACAAAATAAATCACAGACAGCGTCTCACAAAAGACAAGGCAACCAATCACCATCACACCTTCATTAGTGGTTTCTCCATTTCCATGCCTGACGGTGGAGTTAACTCAATGATCTTACCCTCACACCTTCCTGTGGTGGTCCTCCATGCTTTCATCATAGCACTGAGAACCACACAAACATCACACCTCTTGATCCATATTGCTGATCACTTGTGTGGGAACCACACACCATCAAACCTCCTCCTCCATGCTTCAGGTGTAAAGTGAGAACCATACACCATCACACCTCCTCCTCCATGCTTGTGTATATAATGCATCAGGTGTAAAGAACCACACACCATCACACCTCCTCCTCCATGCTTCAGGTGTAAAGTGTGAACCACACACCATCACACCTCCTCCTCCATGCTTCACGGTGGGAACCCCACACCATCACACCTCCTCCTCCATGCTTCACAGTGAGAACCACACACCATCACACCTCCTCCTCCATGCTTCAGAGTGAGAACCACACATGCAGAGATCATCCGTTCACCTACTCTGCGTCTCATGTATATAATGCACAAAAGACACGGCGGTTGGAACCAATCAAGTTTCTTCTTCTTATTTGTGTCCTTCATTAGTGGTTTCTTTGCAGCATTTCGACCATGAAGGCCTGAGGTGGAGTTAACTCCAATGATCTTACCCTCTGCACCGTTCCTGTGGTGGTCCTCATGAGAGCCAATTTCATCATAGCACTTGATGGTTTTTGGAACTTCACTTGAAGAAACATTCAAAGTTCTTGATATTTTGCATATTGACTGATCTTCATGTCTTGTGTGTGTGTGTGTGTGTATATATAATGTGTATCAGGTGTAAAGTGTGTGTGTGTGTGTGTGTGTGTGTGTGTGTGTGTGTGTGTGTGTATATAATGCGTATCAGGTGTAAAGTGTGTGTGTGTATATAATGTGTATCAGGTGTAAAGTGTGTGTGTGTGTGTGTGTGTGTGTATATTGCGTATCAGGTGTAAAGTGTGTGTGTGTGTGTGTGTGTATATAATGCGTATCAGGTGTAAAGTGTGTGTGTGTGTGTATATAATGCGTATCAGGTGTAAAGTGTGTGTGTGTGTATATAATGTGTATCAGGTGTAAAGTGTGTGTGTGTGTGTGTGTGTGTGTGTGTGTGTGTGTGTGTGTGTGTGTGTGTGTGTGTGTATGTGTAATAATGCGTATCAGGTGTAAAGTGTGTGTGTGTATATAATGCGTATCAGGTGTAAAGTGTGTGTGTGTGTATATATATCAGGTGTAAAGTGTGTGTGTGTGTGTAAAGTGTAAAGTGTGTATATAATGTGTATCAGGTGTAAAGTGTGTGTGTGTGTGTGTGTGTGTATATAATGCGTATCAGGTGTAAAGTGTGTGTGTGTGTGTGTGTGTGGTGTAAAGTGTGTGTGTGTGTGTGGTGTGTGTGTGTGTGTGTGTGTGTGTGTATATAATGCGTATCAGGTGTAATGTGTGTGTGTATATAATGCATATCAGGTGTAAAGTGTGTGTGTGTGTATATATAATGTGTATCAGGTGTAAAGTGTGTGTGTGTATATAATGCGTATCAGGTGTAAGTTTAAGGTGTGTGTGTATATACACTGACTATACCAAACATTAATAATATAATATATGCCATTTAGCAGACGCTTTTTTCCAAAGCGACTTACAGTCATGTGTGCATACATTCTACGTATGGGTGGTCCCGGGAATCGAACCCACTACCCTGGCGTTACAAGCGCCATGCTCTACCAACTGTGCTACAGAAGGACCCCTTCCTAATATTAATGAATAATATTGAGTTGCAACCCTCTTTTGCCCTCAGAACAGCCTCCATTTGTCGAGGCATGGAGTCTTCAAGGTGTTGAAAGCGTTCCACAGGGGACCATTCCTGTTGAGCGTGAAAAACCCAGCAGCCCGGCACCTACTACCATACAACGTTCAAAGACAATTAAAGCTTGTGTCCCGTTCACCTTCTGAATGGAGCACATACACAATCCATGACTCAACTTTCTCAAGGCTTAAACATCCTTCTTTCACCTGTCTTCAGGTGTACCTGAATAGTTGCCATACTGCAGGATGTGTATAACGTGTGTAAGGTGTGTACCATGTGTATATTAAGGTCTGTGCACCTGAAGAATTGTCATACTGCAGGTCTACTGGAGCTCCGTTCCGGCAGAGACCCATGAGGAACGGGCTGTTCTGGAGCTGAACCAGGGTGTCCATTCACAGACCGGTTAGACAGGCTAGATATACAGGTTATAGTCTATATATATATATGGGTTAGAGAGTCTAGATATATGGATTATAGAGTCTATATATGGGTTATAGCTTCTAGATATACAGATTATAGAGTCTAGATATAGCCTCTAGATCGAGTTTTTAGATTAAGTTCTGGATTCTTAATATAGTTCTAGAGTTTGTAGAATTAGATAAAAGGAAGGACCATTCTCCTCAGGGAGAGAGGGATGAGTAACCCAGGGCAGGGGGAATAAACACACACACACGCACACACACACACACACACACGCACGCACACACACACACACGCACACACACACACACACTGGAACAAGTGAGCTGAAAAAAGTGATTTGCCTAACGTGTCCCAGCAGGCTTTTCTGCTAAGAATACAAAGCTACAGAGAAAGAGAACATGATTAGATGGTGCTGTCTGTCTGTGATAGAAGAACAAATGCCATTTAGCAAACGCTTTTATCCGAAGAAACTTAAAGTTATGCATGCATACATTTTATATACGGGTGCATCCGTGGATCGAACCCACTATTGTTGCAAGCACCAAGCTCTACTAACAGAGCTACAAAGTACCGTCTGTCTGATACCACCAGAGTAGGCCACACCACTCTGTCCCCTCCTGATGGAGTCCACATCGATTCACCTCTTCCCTGTAGACTGGTTTCACAGACTGCTAGAGCCTCACTCATGAACTAAAGCCCCGTTTCCTCCCTGTCCCCTGGTCTCACCCCTGGTGTCATAGTCTCTCTCCTGGTCTTCACCGTCTCTCCCGTTGCCTGGTCTCCCTTACACACCTCTGTCCCCTGGTCTCACAGTCTCTCCCCTGGTCTCACCATCTCTCCCCTGGTCTCCCTTACACATCTCTGTCCCCTGGTCTCACGGTTTCTTCCCTGTACCCTGGTCTCTCTTACACATCTCTGTCCCCTGGTCTCACGGTTTCTTCCCTGTACCCTGGTCTCTCTTACACATCTCTGTACCCTGGTCTCTACCCATCTTCAACCGACACCACTCTAAACGCATGGCTGTGTGTAATGGGGCTGAGATATGGGGTTTGGTGTTAATGTAAAACAAGATGAATATGAACAAAAACGCATGCTCACCTGCTCATCCCCCCCCCCCACACACACACACACACACACACACACCCCCCCCCTGGGCATGGCGGGTCAGCCCTCTCCCCCCGATTGGAACATCCTTCCTGGGGGACTTTAGGTCTCCATGACAGAAGAGATTAACCCGGTATAAGGAAATAAAGATGTCTGTCTGAGGGGAATAAAAGGTTGTCCTCCTTCACGGACACTGATGACACCTGTAGGAGAGAGAAAAGTCACATTAAAAGGGGCAATCTGCAGTTTCTACATCCATTTCTAGACTTCTACATGAACAATACATACTCATTGATTCATAATTTATAGATGCCTCATGAGTTCAAATATCATACTTCATCAGAATCCAGAATATAAACTTGTTTTATATGTACACAAATACTGTATAGCTTCAACAACATGGATATCATAAACTAGGTTTCCAATTGGTGACAGTTCTTCAAGCGGATATTTTAAAAAGCTTGGAGTGATTACATAGTGCACACCAAATGTACTTTTGCTTAAATCCTGATAGCTTTGTCACAAACTAAATAGCAAATATGTCTACTCTGGACACGTGCGCTCAAGCCAACAGCTCACAGATAAGGTGCGGGTAGGTTAGTCTACATGATGACATTAATATTGATTGAAGAACAATATTTATATTTGTCAAGAACAGTCAAACGTCGATCATCACGTCACCAGAATAAGGCACATTCACCACCCTGTGAAGTTCATCATTTATTTCCCCTGTTGCCTAATAAACTGCATCATTTCCTGAGTCATACTGGGAGGACCAATCAACATATCATCACGTAACTCCAAATTTAGTTAGCGATACAGTAACCATCACATCTATTTGTGCATGAAAGGCGTTTTTATACAATTGTACCGAAACTTCCTGTTTCCATTACAGCTGACTTCCAAGATGGCGTAGCAGTTCAGACGTCTTTGTCTTCATCTTGTCCCATGTTTAGATGCACTATTGTAAAGTGACTGTTCCACTGGATGTCATAAGGTGATTGCACCAATTTGTAAGTCGCTCTGGATAAGAGCGTCTGCTAAATGACTTAAATGTAATGTAAATGTTTACATATTTTTTCCCCCTTCCTTTTTATATATTTTTTTATATTTTTACCTAAATTTCAACATACTCTCCTGCAACTCGCCTCACCCAATGCGGTACGGATCTGCTATGTTTAATACTTTAGAACCAGAACCGCCAACAGAAGCTAGCCAGCCGACTAGCTACTAGCTAATAGTCAGTTAGCCACGGCTAGCGGTCATCAGCTGACCTTAGCCTGATCAACTCCTTCCAGTCTGCACAGCGCGTTTCGACCCAGAACATACCGGACTGCTCTTTCTCCATCTCTGGTTTCCTACTGCAAGCTCTGAACCTTTTCACCTGGATCATCACAGCTAGCCAGCTGCCCCGCCGATTCTACCACGACTGGTCTACCGACATAACCCGCCCGAGGGATGTCAACAGGCTCCGCCGTCGCGAAGTCCCCTGAAGGCCTATCCGCTAGCCTACTAGCCGCGGCCCGCTAGCTGTCTAGAGCATATCGGACTGCTTGCTGAAGAGGACCATCAGCCAATTTCTTGGGCTACAATACCTATTTTGCCAATTGGCCTGGACCCTTTTACTGCCTACACGGAGCCCTGCTGATCCAACACAACTGGTCGGCCGACGTAACCGTCCGAGGTGACTACAACAGACTTCTTCTGTCACAACGTCCCCCCTAAGGCCCGTCTGCTAGCTGTCTGAATTGCCGCGTCTCCAGGTCGCCAAGCTACTCACTGGTCCCTATGATCACTTGGCTACGTATGCCTCTCCCTAATGTCAATATGCCTTGTCCATAACTGTTTTGGTTAGTGATTATTGTCTTATTTCACTGTAGAGACTCCAGCCCTGCTCAATATGCCTTAGCTAGCACTTTTGTTTCACCTCTCACACATGCAGTGACTTCACCTGGTTTAAACGATGCCTCTAGAGACAATATCTCTCTCATCGTCACTCAACGCCAGGTTTACCTCCACTGTATTTACATCCTACCATACCCTGATCTGTACATTATACCTTGAATTGATTTTTTCCATGCCCAGAAACCTGTTCCTTTTATTCTCTGTTCCGAACTCACTAGATGACCAGTTCTTATAGCCTTTAGAGGTGATGTAGAGGTGAATCCAGGCCCTGCAGTGCCTAACTCCACTCCTATTCCCCATGCGCTCTCATTTGTTGACTTCTGTAACCGTAAAAGCCTTGGTTTCATGCATGTTAACATTAGAAGCCTCCTCCCTAACTTTGTTTTACTCATTGCATGAGCACACTCTGCCAACCCTGATGTCCTAGCCGTGTCTGAATCCTGGCTTAGGAAGGCCGGCAAAAATCCTGAAATTTCCATCCCCAATTACAACACTTTCCGACAAGATAGAACTGCCAAGGGACGGCGTTGCAATCTACTGCAGAGACAGCCTGCAGAGTTCTGTCATACTATCCAGGTCTGTGCCCAATCTACTGCAGAGACAGCCTGCAGAGTTCTGTCATACTATCCAGGTCTGTGCCCAATCTACTGCAGAGATAGCCTGCAGAGTTCTGTCATACTATCCAGGTCTGTGCCCAATCTACTGCAGAGACAGCCTGCAGAGTTCTGTCATACTATCCAGGTCTGTACCCAATCTACTGCAGAGACAGCCTGCAGAGTTCTGTCATACTATCCAGGTCTGTGCCCAATCTACTGCAGAGACAGCCTGCAGAGTTCTGTCATACTATCCAGGTCTGTGCCCAGTCTACTGCAGAGACAGCCTGCAGAGTTCTGTCATACTATCCAGGTCTGTGCCCAATCTACTGCAGAGACAGCCTGCAGAGTTCTGTCATACTATCCAGGTCTGTGCCCAATCTACTGCAGAGACAGCCTGCAGAGTTCTGTCATACTATCCAGGTCTGTGCCCAATCTACTGCAGAGACAGCCTGCAGAGTTCTGTCATACTATCCAGGTCTGTGCCCAATCTACTGCAGAGACAGCCTGCAGAGTTCTGTCATACTATCCAGGTCTGTGCAGAGTTCTGTCATACTCTCTGTGCCCAATCTACTGCAGAGAGCCTGCAGAGTTCTGTCATACTATCCAGGTCTGTACCCAATCTACTGCAGAGACAGCCTGCAGAGTTCTGTCATACTATCCAGGTCTGTGCCCAATCTACTGCAGAGACAGCCTGCAGAGTTCTGTCATACTATCCAGGTTCACTGTGCCCAATCTACTGCAGAGACAGCCTGCAGAGTTCTGTCATACTATCCTGTGCCCAGTCTGCACTGTCTGTCATACCCAGTCTGTGCCCAGTCTACTGCAGAGACAGCCTGCAGAGTTCTGTCATACTATCCAGGTCTCTGTCAGAGTTCTGTCATACTATCCAGGTCTGTACCCAATCTACTGCAGAGACAGCCTGCAGAGATAGCCTGCAGAGTTCTGTCATACTATCCAGTCTCTGCAGAGTTCTGTCATACTATCCAGGTCTGTGCCCAATCTACTGCAGAGACAGCCTGCAGAGTTCTGTCATACTATCCAGGTCTGTGCCCAGTCTACTGCAGAGACAGCCTGCAGAGTTCTGTCATACTATCCAGGTCTGTGCCCAATCTACTGCAGAGACAGCCTGCAGAGTTCTGTCATACTATCCAGGTCTGTGCCCAGTCTACTGCAGAGACAGCCTGCAGAGTTCTGTCATACTATCCAGGTCTGTGCCCAATCTACTGCAGAGTTCTGTCATACTATCCAGGTCTGTACCCAATCTACTGCAGAGACAGCCTGCAGAGTTCTGTCATACTATCCAGGTCTGTGCCCAAACAATTTGAGCTTCTACTTCTAAAAATCCACTTCACTGTTGCCGCATGCTATAGACCACCTTCTGCACCCAGCTGTGCCTTGGACACCATATGTGAATTGAATGCCCCCCAGCTATCTTCAGAGCTCATACTGTTAAGTGACCTAAACTGGGACATGCTTAACACCCCGGCCGTCCTACAAGGTTGCCAGGTGCACAGTGTTTCCTCCGACACATTGGTGCGGCTGGCTTCCGGGTTGGATGCGCGCTGTGTTAAGAAGCAGTGCGGCTAGGTTGGGTTGTGTATTGGAGGACGCATGACTTTCAACCTTCGTCTCTCCTGAGCCCGTACGGTAGTTGTAGCGATGAGACAAGATAGTAGCTACTACAATTGGACACCACGAAATTGGGGAGAAAAAAGGGGGTAAAAACATATTTTTTAAATAAAATAAACAGTTCAGAAATCCATAATCCTCCCTAAAATCTCACCAGAACAGATTGATGGTTTCAGCCATGGTATTCTCATTGTCGTTGTACTGACTACCTACCAAGCCTCGGGTGACTATTCTTCAGACTACCTACCAAGCCTCGGGTGACTATTCTTCAGACTACCTACCAAGCCTCGGGTGACTATTCTTCAGACTACCTACCAAGCCTCGGGTGACTATTCTTCAGACTAGACTACTTCAGACTAACAAGCCTCGGGTGACTATTCTTCAGACTACCTAACAAGCCTCGGGTGACTATTCTTCAGACTAGCCTCGGGTGACTATTCTTCTACCTACAAGCCTCGGGTGACTATTCTTCAGACTACCTCCAAGCCTCGGGTGACTATTCTTCAGACTACCTACCAAGCCTCGGGTGACTATTCTTCAGACTACCTACCAAGCCTCGGGTGACTATTCTTCAGACTACCTACCAAGCCTCGGGTGACTATTCTTCAGACTACCTACCAAGCCTCGGGTGACTATTCTTCAGACTACCTACCAAGCCTCGGGTGACTATTCTTCAGACTACCTAACAAGCCTCGGGTGACTATTCTTCAGACTACCTAACAAGCCTCGGGTGACTATTCTTCAGACTACCTACCAAGCCTCGGGTGACTATTCTTCAGACTACCTAACAAGCCTCGGGTGACTATTCTTCAGACTACCTACCAAGCCTCGGGTGACTATTCTTCAGACTACCTACCAAGCCTCGGGTGACTATTCTTCAGACTACCTACCAAGCCTCGGGTGACTATTCTTCAGACTACCTACCAAGCCTCGGGTGACTATTCTTCAGACTACCTACCAAGCCTCGGGTGACTATTCTTCAGACTACCTACCAAGCCTCGGGTGACTATTCTTCAGACTACCTACCAAGCCTCGGGTGACTATTCTTCAGACTACCTACCAAGCCTCGGGTGACTATTCTTCAGACTACCTACCAAGCCTCGGGTGACTATTCTTCAGACTACCTACCAAGCCTCGGGTGACTATTCTTCAGACTACCTAACAAGCCTCGGGTGACTATTCTTCAGACTACCTAACAAGCCTCGGGTGACTATTCTTCAGACTACCTAACAAGCCTCGGGTGACTATTCTTCAGACTACCTAACGAGCCTCGGGTGACTATTCTTCAGACTACCTAACGAGCCTCGGGTGACTATTCTTCAGACTACCTAACGAGCCTCGGGTGACTATTCTTCAGACTACCTAACAAGCCTCGGGTGACTATTCTTCAGACTACCTAACGAGCCTCGGGTGACTATTCTTCAGACTACCTAACGAGCCTCGGACTATTCTTCAGACTACCTAACAAGCCTCGGGTGACTATTCTTCAGACTACCTAACAAGCCTCGGGTGACTATTCTTCAGACTACCTAACAAGCCTCGGGTGACTATTCTTCAGACTACCTACCAAGCCTCGGGTGACTATTCTTCAGACTACCTAACAAGCCTCGGGTGACTATTCTTCAGACTACTCAGGTACCTCAATCATCTTAGTTTGTTCTTATATGACCAGACCAGGAGAAAGCCTATTTTTTTTTACAAATTCACAAAGACTGCATTTAATTTAATGATTTTGTATGCATACAGTAACTAAGATTACTTTTCATATGCACTTTATATATATTTTGTTCGAATTTGTATTGATTAAAATATTCCCTTATTACAATAAAGAGAGTTTATATTCTCTCTTACTGCAGAGAACACTTTGATCTTGAACATAATTGTCTGTTGAGTTGAATTTCAAGAGCTGGATAAAAACTAGAGTTTATATACTTTAAGTTGATATAAAATGGTGCAGATTTCAGTTCCTTATAGCTTACTTTCACTGCTCCTACATTTTTGACTCATCCTACAGCGAATACTTTGATAATACCTTTGTTGTTTTGTTAAATTCTATAGTTTCTCTTGATGAAAGAGGGTGTTGTTTAGTCTTTGTCTATAGTTTCTCTTAATGCTAGGGGGTTAAAAAAAATGTGAAGGCCTTATCTTATTTGCAAAACAACTTTGAACAGATTTTAATTATATATATATATATATATATATTATTTTTTTTAAAGAGTCCCACTCCATTTCTGCTGATGCCAACTTCTGGAGGTCACAGTGAGGCAACGATATTTGTCTTTCCCATGGCTCTGAACGCTCCGCTAGGGTCATTACAATGAAACATTCCTTTGGTGGTAATATTCTACACTCGGACTGGATAATGTATACAGTTGAAGTTGGAAGTTACATCTTTGCCAAATACATTTAAACTAGTTGTTTTCACAATTACTGACATTTAATCCTAGTAAAAATTCCATCTTAGGTCAGTTAGGATCACCGCTTTATTTTAAGAATGTGAAATGTCAGAATAATAGTAGAGAGAATGATTTCTTTCAGCTTTTATTTCTTCCATCGCATTCCGAGTTGGTCAGAAGTTTACATATACTCAATTAGTATTTGGTAGCATTGCCTTTAAATTGTTTAACTTGGGTTAAACGTTTCAGGTAGCCTTCCACAAGCTTCCCACAATAAGTTGGGTGAATTTTGGCCCATTCCTCCTGACAGAGCTGGTGTAACTGAGTCAGGTTTCTAGGCCTCCTTGCTCACACACGCTTTGTAAGTTCTGCCCACAAATTTTCTATAGAATTGAGTTCAGGCCTTTGTGATGGCCACTCCAATACCTTGACTTTGTTGTCCTTGAGCCATTTTGACGCAACTTTGGAAGTATGCTTGGGGTCATTGTCCATTTAGAAGACCCATTTGCGACCAAGCTTTAACTTCCTGACTGATGTCTTGAGATGTTGCTTCAATATATCCACATCATTGTCCTTCCTCATGATGCCACCTATTTTGTGAAGTGCACCAGTCCCTCCTGCAGCAAAGCACCCCCACCACATGATGCTGCCACCCCCGTGCTTCACGTTGTGATGGTGTTCTACAGCTTGCAAGCCTCCCCCTTTTTTCCTTTTTCCTTATTCCAAGGTAAGAGGTTTTAGGTTGTAGTTAATATAGTATTTATAGGACCATTTCTCTCTATGCCATTTGTATTTCATATACCTTTGACTATTGGATATTCTTATAGGCACTATAGTATTGCCAGTGTAACAGTATAGCTTCCGTCCCCTTCCTCGCCCCTACCTGGGCTCGAACCAGGAACACATAGACAACAGCCACACTCGAAGCATCGTTACCCATCGCTCCACAAAAGCCGCGGCCCTTGCAGCGCAAGGGGAATAACTACTCCAAATCTAAAAGCGAGTGACGTTTGAAACAGTATTAGCGCACACCCAGCTAACTAGCTAGCCATTTCACATTGGTTACACCGGCCATTAGGCTGATAGGCTTGAAGTCATAAACAGCGCTGTGCTTGCGAAGAGCTGCTGGCAAAACGCACAAAAGTGCTGTTTGAATGAATGATTACAGGCCTGCTGCTGCTCAGTCAGACTGCTCTATCAAATCAGACTTAATTATAACATAATAACACACAGAAATACGATCGAATCCGGAAACTATCATTTAAAAAACAAAACGTTTATTATTTCAGTGAAATACGGAACCGTTCGGTATTTTATCTAACGGGTGGCATCCCTAAGTCTAAATATTCTTGTGACATTGCACAACCTTCAATTAATTCACAATGAGCCAGGCAGCCCAAACTGTTGCATATACCCTGACTCTGCGTGCAATGAACGCAAGAGAAATGACACAATTTCACCTGGTTAATATTGCATGCTAAACTGGATTAGTAGTTATACTAGTGATTATAACTAGTGATTATGATTGATTGTTTTTATAAGATAGGTTTAATGCTATCTAGCAATTTACCTTGGCTTCTACTGCATTCGCGTAACAGGCAGGCTACTTGTGGAGTGCAATGGTTAGAGCGTTGGACTAGTTAACTGTGCGGTTGCAAGATTGGAACCCCTGAGCTGACAAGGTGAAAATCTGTCGTTCTGCCCCTGAACAAGGCAGTTAACCCACTGTTCCCAGGCCATCATTGAAAATAAGAATGTGTTCTTAACTGACTTGCCTGGTTAAATAGAGGTATAATAAATATATCTGTATTTTTGGGCGACGATTTTTTTTTTTTTTAATTATCGGAAATCGGCGCCCAAAAATACCGATTTCTGATTGTTATGAAAACTTGAAATCGGCCATTCCGATTAAATCGGTCGACCTCTAGTATCTTCACAAGGTCCTTTGCTGTTGTTCTGGGATTGATTTGCACTTTTCGCACCAAAGTATGTTCATCACTTGGAGACACAACACATCGCCTTCCTGAGTGGTATGACAGCTGCGTGGTCCCATGGTGTTCATTCTTGCGTACTATTGTTTGTACAGATGAACTTGATACCTTTCTGCGTTTGGAAATTGCTCGACTTGTGGAGGTCTACAATTTTTTTTCTGAGGTCTTGGCTGATTTATTTAAATTTTCCCATGATGTCAAGCAAAGAGGCACTGAGTTTGAAGGTAGGCCTTGAAATACATCCACAGGTACACCTCCAATTGACTCAAATGATGACAATTAGCCTATCAGAAGCTTCTAAAGCCATGACATCATTTTCTGGAATTTTCCAAGCCGTTTAAAAGCACAATCAACTTAGTGTATGTAAACTTCTGACCCACTGGAATTGTGATACGGTGAATTATAAGTGAAATAATCTGTCTGTACACAATTGTTGGAAAAAATACTTGTGTCAGGCACAAAGTAGATGTCCTAACCGACTTGCCAAAACTATAGGTTTTTTTAAAAGAAATTTGTGGAGTGGTTCAAAAACTAGTTTTAATGACTCCAACCTAAGTGTATGTAAACTTCCTACTGGATACAATTATTGATGAAACACAGTCTGGCTTAATGAGGAACAGACATATTTCTAACAATAAAAGACGAGTACTAGACATACTTGACTACTCAGATCTGATAACTGAGGATAGCTTCATATTATTTTTATTGACTACTCAGACCTGATAACAGAGGATAGCTTCATATTATTTTTATTGACTACTCAGACCTGATAAGAGGATAGCTTCATATTATTTTTATAAAGCATTTGACACAGTGGAGCATCAGTTCCTCTTCAACTCCCTTGAGAAATTTGGTTTCGGGGATTTTTTCTGTAAGGCAATTAAAACTCTCAATACGAATGGTAACAGCTCTATCAAACTAAAACATGTCCCCTCACTTAGATTTGAGTTGAAGAGAGTAAATTAGGCAAGGTTGTCCTATCTCACGTGTCTATTTTCATTAATCCCCCAACTTCTTACAAATTCTATTTTTTTTAAAGTCCTGTACAAGATATTAGCCGGTAAAGAAACTATAATAAGTCAGCTGGCTGACATTACTACATGTTTTTTGAAAGACGCTAGTCAGATTGCCATATCGAAATCATGGCTGTCGAAGATTGTGTGACACCCTCACATTATGATATTCCAGTGAAAGAAGAACTTACATATTTAGGTATAACCATCACAAAGGATCAGAAGTCTCGAGTCCTAATAACCAAGGCTGAGAGTATCTCTAGTAGCATATGCCGCTCTATCTTTATATCTTGAAGGTAAAGGTACAATAAGCAAGGAGATCGTTGAAAAGCATCTCGTCTTTCTGTGGAGAAACCATACCCATTACAGTAGAAAAACTGTTGTAATGAACACTTATGAGAATGGTGGGCTGAATTTTCTGGACTTTACTACCTTAAATACTTACAAGATCAATTGGATAAAACAATTCCTAAGCAGACCCACTTCTATGTGGAACTGTATTCCTCATCATGTCTTCTCTACAACTTCATATTGTTTTGCAATAATAATATTGACAAAGTTCCAGTGAAACTCTGTTTTTCATTGGCAGGTTCTCTTGTAATGGTCCTTAATTTATAAGCATCATTTTTCTCCACACAGATATTATATATGGAATAATCGTGACATATTGTATAAAAATACCTCTTCGTTTTTAGAATATTGGTTCTGAAATAATATCCTATTGGTGAGCCAACTGGTAAATGCAGAGGGTATTTTACTTCATTATAAGGAATTCTTATCATTTTCCAAGATCCCTGTAACAGCTAAAGATATTGCAATTGTTTTAGAGCTATAGGAACCTTGTTTCAACAGGATGTTGTATCTATACCTTATTGTCATGCCTTATTGGAATGGATTTATTGATAATATCTGAAAATGTTTGGATGTTGCTACACACATACCTACATGTTAACAAAATTAAGGAAGTTTATTTTTCAATTATTCACATATATTATCCTGCCAATCACTATATGAAAAAGAAGAAAAAAGAACATATATTCAAATTGTACCTTTTGTAATGACCACCCAGAAACAGTGTTGCATTTTTTGGGCATTGTATTCATATAAGGAATCTGTGGCAAGACATTAGTAGATTTATATTTGAGCACATTTATTAATATTTTACACTATTTTGGAGAGATGTACTACTTGGATTCTTTACCTACGATTGAAATAAGTTGAAACAATTATGTAATTGATTATATTATTATTTTGCCCAAATTTCGTTTCACAAATATAAATTTACAAACAAAACACCACCTTTTATTAACTTGCAAATTTTTATTTTATTTTAAGACAATTAAATACTCTGGCAACTAAAAAAAGCTGTTAAAATTATAAACGTGTGTATGAGGTCCTTGTGCAATGTGATATTTTACCCCTGAGCCAAAATGTCCTTTGTATATTCTTTATACACACACACACACACACACACACACACACACACACACACACACTTGTATTGATTTGTAAATTTAAAAAATCAATTTAAAAAGTGAAATAAATAACACTTCCTGATTTTGAATAGGAGGAAATGGATCAGTCCTAAACAAGGACACATGCACAGCGAAAATGTTCCATTATCGTTTATATACAGTGTTACGTCCGTTGGGTTAAGTTGCCAACATGCACACTATCATGTCGACTTTTCTGAAATGGCAGCTAACGTAAGTTAACGTAAACTACGTCATTCAAACCGCTAGGCTCAAAATGGCAGAGGATACGGCGCAAGTCATGAAAAAACTGTTGTATGGCCATATTACGTTATGCAACGATTTTATTTACGTGATGAACTTCCTGGGCTGCTGGAATTAGACCATTTAAATGTTGTCTGAGATGGTGACACATTTAATAAAACGAATGTTGCTAGTTAGATAGTGTCTGTAAATTGCGTCATCTGTTGTCATCCATAGCGGACACCTGGACGTGTCGCTAGAAAACATTACAACAAGACAGAGGTCAGAAAGAGAACCCTTGCCTAACGATACACCCGTAAAGGCCCTGTACTACCAGGCTACAACTCACCCGTAGAGACGTCTGCCCTGCCGAGTCTGGTCTGGAAATATCCCCTACTGTACTGTCTGCTGTTGGCTATTCAGGGGCGTTTTCATTACGCCAATTATGTGGCATAACATTCAGGATACGAAACAGGGATGGACCTTCCTGAATTCGTCCAATAGAAACTCTCGTTTTGTTCTGTGGTGACGTTTAAGTGTCCGTAACTAATACACCGCAGCTGCCACTTCCGTTCGGGTCGATCTGATGATAGGTTAGACATTCCACTGTCTTTTCTTATCTATGATGAAAGAATCATCAATGTGAGAAGATATCCATCCCCATTTCATACCAACACTAAAAAAGGGATAATCAACTCGGGGCTCTATGGAAAAGTCGCTCCGCTTCTGCGTCATGGGATTGATTAGCCCTTACATACCATGGCTATAATTTAACACATTTACCACTCTAAATGGGTTCAACATCCGCTAGAAATGGGTTCATTTACCACTAGAACTGGGTTCAACATCCGCTAGAAATGGGTTCATTTACCACTAGAAATGGGTTCAACATCCGCTAGAAATGGGTTTAAGTTGGATAGATAGGTACAGTAGGAGCCGTGGTAACCAAACAGACTCGCTAGTTTAACTAACCAAACCATCATTCCTAGCTTGCCATTATGAAAATGGAATTTAACAATGTCAATAATGTTTTCAATTCGACTTCAGCTTTCAAAAGCAGCTCAGACATAGAACATTAACTATAGAGTGCTCGCAGTTAACACACGACGCCTCCTGGCCGCCATGTTGGAAGACCAGCGCATTCATTCTTCCGACAGCAGCACAGTTGCTTCCCCGAATTGTATGATAACGGTGCCGAAAACGAGTTGAATCTTCACCACTGTCATTCCCTGTGTGCTCTAACAAGGGAAGAAAGACAACGGAGAAACACGTGTTTACAGATTCCCCGCTATCATGAAACACCGAGATAAGACTGAAGAACTGTCAGAAAAGCGCAGAAACCTTTTTGCCCGTTAAGACCTGAACCCAGACAGCTGTCAGTACAGGGTCTGCTACGATCATTTCATCACTGCTGATCGATTTCGAGTTTATCTGTTATGCTTACCAGGTGTTAACAACACTAAATTAGCTAGATAGTTTATAGTCGAGTGAGTTTTGGGGAAGACATTTTTTGTCACCATAAAAAGGCATATAACAGATGATTGCATGCCTCTATCATCGCATTTGCAGACTAATGTAAGCCTGGCCACTATTCCTAATGTGATGAGTAGATTGGATAGTCATATTTTAGGCTATTAATAAGCACGTAGTGGCATAGGTTTATAGGCTATATCAGAGACGTTTCATTCCTTTGCACAGGAAACGTGGCGTTTGATAAACATTTGATGCAATTCTACAACACGTTATATGCGTTATATGACGAGACATTAGCAAAATATATTTTTAATACGAGGGTAGCTTACACTTACTCTACTAACAACATATCAGAAAAAACACCGTGTCTTGAATGCAACTATGTAATCTAGAATATTACCTAAATTTGACAAAAACTGTATCCCTTCTAGCCATGACCATGAAAAAGCGAGACGCAAATGGTAGTGTGACGTCCATACAGCCTGGAGGACAATCTTGTCCCAAAAAACTCCAGTGGTAATTATATATCATATGATAATCCAATGATCATTTGTTGAGCACTTTATTCATAAGAGGGAAAATGTATGGACATTACAGAATAGGACAAAGGCCTCAATGGGATAGGACAACCTCCTGTGTTGACTATTGATTGTTCCAGCCCAACAATACACTTCATCTTTATATGACACTAAAACACCTGAATGAATTTAACACAACCAAACAATTAAGTGCCCCAATGGTATAGGTGACCTAAAGAAGTGCTATTCTAATATCAGGAGTGCTTTTCATTTGTTTATGTACTGCTGTAGGTTCACCAGCTGACCTCTATCAAGACACGCATGTCGACCGGATTCCCACTGTGAAGATGAGCAACGCTGCAGCAGCATCAGATTCCCACCGTGAAGATGAGCAACGCTGCAGCAGCATCAGATTCCCACTGTGAAGATGAGCAACGCTGCAGCAGCATCAGATTCCCACTGTGAAGATGAGCAACGCTGCAGCAGCATCAGATTCCCACTGTGAAGATGAGCAACGCTGCAGCAGCATCAGATTCCCACTGTGAAGATGAGCAACGCTGCAGCAGCATCAGATTCCCACTGTGAAGATGAGCAACGCTGCAGCAGCATCAGATTCCCACCGTGAAGATGAGCAACGCTGCAGCAGCATCAGATTCCCACCGTGAAGATGAGCAACGCTGCAGCAGCATCAGATTCCCACCGTGAAGATGAGCAACGCTGCAGCAGCATCAGATTCCCACTGTGAAGATGAGCAACGCTGCAGCAGCATCAGATTCCCACTGTGAAGATGAGCAACGCTGCAGCATCAGATTCCCACTGTGAAGATGAGCAACGCTGCAGCAGCATCAGATTCCCACTGTGAAGATGAGCAACGCTGCAGCAGCATCAGATTCCCACTGTGAAGATGAGCAACTCTGCAGCAGCATCAGATTCCCACCGTGAAGATGAGCAACTCTGCAGCAGCATCAGATTCCCACTGTGAAGATGAGCAACGCTGCAGCAGCATCAGATTCCCACTATGAAGATGAGCAACGCTGCAGCAGCATCAGATTCCCACTGTGAAGATGAGCAACGCTGCAGCAGCATCAGATTCCCACTGTGAAGATGAGCAACGCTGCAGCAGCATCAGATTCCCACTGTGAAGATGAGCAACGCTGCAGCATCAGATTCCCACTGTGAAGATGAGCAACGCTGCAGCAGCATCAGATTCCCACTGTGAAGATGAGCAACGCTGCAGCAGCATCAGATTCCCACTGTGAAGATGAGCAACGCTGCAGCAGCATCAGATTCCCACTGTGAAGATGAGCAACGCTGCAGCAGCATCAGATTCTACTAGTTTATCATTTTCCATATATGACAGGAGACATCCCTCAGTTATACTAGATGGTTGTTATATGCTCTGCTTTGGTCAATCTGAACGACTCTATTGTGTAATTTGAGTAGAGAGCCCCCTTAAAATATATGAATATACAGTTGAAGTCGGAAGTTTACATACACTTATTGTGGAGTCATTAAAACTCATTTTTCAACCACTTCACAAATTTCTTGTTTACAAACTATAGTTTTGGCAAGTCGGTTAGGACCTCTGCTTTGTGCATGACACAAGTCATTTTTCCAACAATTGTTTAGACAGATTATTTAACTTCTAATTCACTTTATCACAATTCCAGTGGGTCAGAAGTTTATATACACTAAATTGACTGTGCCTTTAAACAGCTTAGAAAATTAGAGAAAATGATGTCATGGCTTTAGAAGCTTCTGATAGGCTAATTGACATCAATTGAGTCAATTGGAGGTGTACCTGTGGATGTATTGCAAGGCCTACCTTCAAACTCAGTGCCTCTTGTTTGACATCATGGGAAAATCAAAAGAAATCAGCCAAGACCTCAGAAAAAACATTGTACACCTCCACAAGTCTAGTTCATCCTTGGGAGCAATTTCCAAACGCCTTAAGGTACCACGTTCATCTGTACAAACAATAGTACGCAAGAATAAACACCATGGGACCACGCAACCGTCATACCGCTCAGGAAGGAGATGCGTTCTGTCTCCTAGAGATTAATGTACTTTGTTGCGAAAAGTGCAAATCAATCCCTGAACAACAGCAATGGACTTTGTGACGATGCTGGAGGAAACCGGTACAAAAGTATCTATATCCACAGTAAAACGAGTCCTATATCAACATAACCTGAAAGGCTGCTAAGCAAGGAAGAAGCCACTGCTCCAAAACTGCCATAAAAATGCCAGACTACAGTTTGCAACTGCACATGGGGACAAAGATCGTACTTTTTGGAGAAATGTCCTCTGGTCTGGTGAAACAAAAATTGGCCATAATGACCATCGTTATGTTTGGAGGGAAAAGGGTGAGGCCTGCAAGCTGAAGAACACCATCCCAACCGTGAAGCACGGGGTTGGCAGCATCATGTTGTGGGGGTGCTTTGCTTCAGGAGGGACTGGTGCACTTCACAATATAAATGGCATCATGAGGTAGGGAAATGATGTGGATATATTGAAGTAACATCTCAAAACATCAGTCAGGAAGTTAAAGCTTGATCGCAAATGGGTCTTCCAAGTGGACAATGACCCCAAGCATACTTCCAATTGGGTCTTCCAAATGGACAATGACCCCAAGCATACTTCCAAATGGGTCTTCCAAATGGACAATGACCCCAAGCATACTTCCAAATGGGTCTTCCAAATGGACAATGACCCCCAAGCATACTTCCAAATGGGTCTTCCAAATGGACAATGACCCCAAGCATACTTCCAAAGGTGTGGCAAAATGGCTTAAGCACAACAAAGTCAAGGTATTAGAGTGGCCATCACAAAGGCCTGACCTCAATTCCATAGAAAGCCCTGACCTCAATCCTATTGAAAATGTGTGGGCTCAACTGAAAAAGTGTGTGCGAGCAAGGAGGCCTACAAACCACACTCAGTTGCACCAGCTCTGCCATGAGGAATGGACCAAAATTCACCCAACTTATTGTGGGAAGCTTGCGGAAGGCTATCCGAAAGTTTGACCAAAGTTAAACAATTTAAAGGTAATGCTACCAAATACTAATTGAGTGAATGTAAACTTCTGACCCACAACGAAAGTGATGAAAGAAATAAAAGCTGAAATAATATATATAATAATATAATAAATATATGCCATTTAGCAGACGCTTTTATCCAAAGTGACTTACAGTCATGTGTGCATACATTCTACGTATGGGTGGTCCCGGGGATCGAACCCACTACCCTGGCGTTACAAGCGCCATGCTCTACCAACTGAGCTACAGAAGGATAAATTATTCTCTCTGTTATTCTGACATTTCACATTCTTAAAATAAAGTGATGATCCTAACTGACCTAAGACAGGGTATTTTTACTAGGATTAAATGTCAGGAATTGTGAAAAACAGAGTTTAAATGTATTTGACTAAAGTGTATGTAAACTTCTGACTTTGACTGTATAACATGTCATTTGGAACGTGTAATAGACTATTGTTTATGATATTGTAAACATTCTGTACTTTAATAGGTTATAGTATTGCAATCTCTGCTTTGCCCCATTGAATAGAAAGTATTTCTTATAGCCCAATTATTATATTTATTTTATCAATTTAAACACATTTAGCATAAACAATGTAATTGTTGTGGTAGTCTTAGGACTGGAGTTGGGCTGTTGGGGATACTGGAGGACTGGAGTTGGGCTGTTGGGGGTATTCAAGAACTGGAGTTGGGCTGTTGGGGGTACTGGAGGACTGGAGTTGGGCTGTTGGGGGTACTGGAGGACTGGAGTTGGGCTGTTGGGGATACTGGAGGACTGGAGTTGGGCTGTTGGGGATACTGGAGGACTGGATTTGGGCTGTTGGGGATACTGGAGGACTGGAGTTGGGCTGTTGGGGGTACTGGAGGACTGGAGTTGGGCTGTTGAGGGTACTGGAGGACTGGAGTTGGGCTGTTGGGGATACTGGAGGACTGGATTTGGGCTGTTGGAGATACTGGAGGACTGGAGTTGGGCTGTTGGAGATACTGGAGGACTGGAGTTGGGCTGTTGGGGATACTGGAGGACTGGAGTTGGGCTGTTGAGGGTACTGGAGGACTGGAGTTGGGCTGTTGGGGGTACTGGAGGACTGGAGTTGGGCTGTTGGGGGTACTGGTTGACTGGAGTTGGGCTGTTGGGGATACTGGAGGACTGGAGTTGGGCTGTTAGGGATACTGGAGGACTGGAGTTGGGCTGTTGGGGATACTGGAGGACTGGAGTTGGGCTGTTGGGGATACTCAAGAACTGGAGTTGGGCTGTTGGGGATACTCAAGAACTGGAGTTGGGCTGTTGGGGATACTCAAGAACTGGAGTTGGGCTGTTGGGGGTACTGGTTGACTGGAGTTGGGCTGTTGGGGATACTGGAGGACTGGAGTTGGGCTGTTGGGGATACTGGAGGACTGGATTTGGGCTGTTGGAGATACTGGAGGACTGGAGTTGGGCTGTTGGGGATACTGGAGGACTGGAGTTGGGCTGTTGAGGGTACTGGAGGACTGGAGTTGGGCTGTTGGGGGTACTGGAGGACTGGAGTTGGGCTGTTGGGGGTACTGGTTGACTGGAGTTGGGCTGTTGGGGATACTGGAGGACTGGAGTTGGGCTGTTGGGGATACTGGAGGACTGGAGTTGGGCTGTTGGGGATACTCAAGAACTGGAGTTGGGCTGTTGGGGATACTCAAGAACTGGAGTTGGGCTGTTGGGGATACTCAAGAACTGGAGTTGGGCTGTTGGGGGTACTGGTTGACTGGAGTTGGGCTGTTGGGGATACTGGAGGACTGGAGTTGGGCTGTTGGGGATACTGGAGGACTGGATTTGGGCTGTTGGAGATACTGGAGGACTGGAGTTGGGCTGTTGGGGATACTGGAGGACTGGAGTTGGGCTGTTGAGGGTACTGGAGGACTGGAGTTGGGCTGTTGGGGGTACTGGAGGACTGGAGTTGGGCTGTTGGGGTACTGGTTGACTGGAGTTGGGCTGTTGGGGATACTGGAGGACTGGAGTTGGGCTGTTGGGGATACTGGAGGACTGGAGTTGGGCTGTTGGGGATACTGGAGGACTGGAGTTGGGCTGTTGGGGATACTCAAGAACTGGAGTTGGGCTGTTGGGGATACTCAAGAACTGGAGTTGGGCTGTTGGGGATACTCAAGAACTGGAGTTGGGCTGTTGGGGGTACTGGTTGACTGGAGTTGGGCTGTTGGGGATACTGGAGGACTGGAGTTGGGCTGTTGGGGATACTGAAGGACTGGAGTTGGGCTGTTGGGGATACTCAAGAACTGGAGTTGGGCTGTTGGGGATACTCAAGAACTGGAGTTGGGCTGTTGGGGATACTCAAGAACTGGAGTTGAGCTGTTGGGGATACTGGAGGACTGGAGTTGGGCTGTTGGGGGTATTCAAGAACTGGAGTTGGGCTGTTGGGGATACTCAAGACCTGGAGTTGGGCTGTTGGGGATACTGGAGGACTGGAGCTGGGCTGTTGGGGATACTGGAGGACTGGAGTTGGGCTGTTGGAGATACTGGAGGACTGGAGTTGGGCTGTTGGGGATACTCAAGAACTGGAGTTGGGCTGTTGGGGATACTGGAGCACTGGAGTTGGGCTGTTGTGGATACTGGAGGACTGGAGTTGGGCTGTTGGGGGTACTCAAGAACTGGAGTTGGGCTGTTGGGGATACACAAGAACTGGAGTTGGGCTGTTGGGGATACTGGAGGACTGGAGTTGGGATGTTGGGGGTACTCAAGAACTGGAGTTGGGCTGTTGGGGATACTGGAGGACTGGAGTTGGGCTGATCGATTTGGAGGTGGAGGGTCCGTCATGGTCTGGGGTGGTGTGTCACAGCATCATCAGACTGAGCTTGTTGTCATTGCAGGCAATCTAAACGCTGTGCGTTACAGGGAAGACATCCTCCTCCCTCATGTGGTACCCTTTCTGCAGGCTCATCCTGACATGACCCTCCAGCATGACAATGCCACCAGCCATACTGCTCGTTCTATGCGTCATTTCCTGCAAGACAGGAATGTCAGTGTTCTGCCATGGCCAGCGAAGAGCCCGTATCTCAATCCCATTGAGCACGTCTGGGACCTGTTGGATCGGAGGGTGAGGGCTAGTGCCATTCCCCCCCAGAAATGTCCGGGAACTTGCAGGTGCCTTGGTGGAAGAGTGGGGTAACATCTCACAGCAAGAACATCTGGTGCAGTCCATGAGGAGGAGATGCACTGAAGTACTTAATGCAGCTGGTGGCCACACCAGATACTGACTGTTACTTTTGATTTTGACCCCCCCTTTGTTCAGGGACACATTATTCAATTCCTGATAGGCACATGTCTGTGGAACTTGTTCAGTTTATGTCTCAGTTGTTGAATCATATTTTCATACAAATATTTACACATGTTAAGTTTGCTGAAAATAAACACAGTTGACAGTGAGAGGATGTTTCTCTTGGGACATTCATTTGGGACCTCTTCAACTGCAGACAGGGTTTGACAGCTCTCTGTATCGGAGGACAAAAAAACATCACAAAGAAACAGGCTGCATTATACTCAAGTTAGACAGCCCTGAATATTATGTTGCCATATCTCTGGGTTCACTTTTTCTCACTAGGGAACTGGAAAATATTTTCATAATTTCCTCCCACAAAGGTACCTGCCATATTCAGTGTAGCCCTTCTCTGACAGCTGGAATTGCTAGCTAATCCTTTCACCATCTTACATGGCTGTTAGCTAGCTACCTAGCTACAAATGTATTTGGAGTTACAATGATAAATACACCAAGATAGCTAGCTATGTTAGCAAGCTGGTGATATTGACAGCTGGTGCTTATAGCTAGTGAGGGAGATATGAGTCTCCAGCTTCAGAGATTTTTGCAGATCGTTCCAGTCATTGGCAGCAGAGAACTGGAAGGAAAGACGACCAAAGGAGGAATTGGCATTGGGGGTGACCAGTGAGATATACCTGCTGGAGCACATGCTACGAGTGAGTGCTGCTATGGTGACCAGTGAGATATACCTGCTGGAGCGTGTGCTACGAGTGAGTGCTGCTATGGTGACCAGTGAGATATACCTGCTGGAGCGCGTGCTACGAGTGGGTGCTGCTATGGTGACCAGTGAGATATACCTGCTGGAGCGCGTGCTACGAGTGAGTGCTGCTATGGTGACCAGTGAGCTGAGCTAAGGTGGGGCTTTACCTTTTTTCCCCCTAACTGCCTGTGTATATTTGTTCCTAACTTTCCTGTAAATTTGCATATCACGGGGGCTATTTTATGCTAATGCAGAACGCCACCGGACGTTTTTGTGCTGGTCAAGGGCAGACAGGTTCCTATCTATTCCTAGTTCTAAAAATTTTGAACATGGCATGCTTATTTAAGATGGTGAGGAAGGCACTTTTAAAGAATAACCAGGTATCATCTACTGACGGGATGAGGTCAATGTCATTCCAGGATATCCCGGCCAGGTCGATTAGAAAGGCCTGCTCACTAAAGTGTTTTAAGGAGTGTTTGACAGTGATGAGTGGAGGTCGTTTGACCGCTGACCCATTACGGATGCAGGCAATGAGGCAGTGATCGCTGAGATCTTGATTGAAAACAGCAGAGGTGTATTTGGAGGGTGAGTTAGTTAGTTAACTATCTCTTTCCCTACTTTATTTATTTTGCTCCTTTGCACCCCATTATTTCTCGCTCTACTTTGCACATTCTTCCACTGCAAAACAACCATTCCAGTGTTTTACTTGCTATATTGTATTTACTTCACCACCATGGCCTTTTTTTGCCTTTACCTCCCTTCTCACCTCAATTGCTCACATTGTATATAGACTTATTTTTTCTACTGTATTATTGACTGTATGTTTGTTTTACTCCATGTGTAACTCTGTGTTGTTGTATGTGTCAAACTGCTTTGCTTTATCTTGGCCAGTTCACAATTGTAAATGAGAACTTGTTCTCAACTTGTCTATCTGGTTAAATAAAGGTGTTCTCAACTTGTCTACCTGGTTAAATAAAGGTGAAATAAATCAAAGTTGGTCGAGTGAAAAAAAGTTATTTTCTCACACAACATCTCTCCTTCTCACTGTCACGCATTAGTTTCACTTCCCCACCCGCCATTTTTTAAAAGACCCGACGGGGCTCATTGCTTGAATTATGCAGAAACGGGCAGCGTTTAGGTCATGTCATTGATTCTGTTGGAAAGGGGAGAAATTGTGCTTTACAGTGGTATTGACATTACGGTTGATCTGGAAGTATTACGTTTTGGGGGTGCTAAAATAAGGGCAATTGTACGGACCAAGGCGATGTACGAGTTTACGTGAGTTTACGTTATACAGTATGTAATGTTAGCCAACTAACGAACATTACTTTAGCAGCTCATTTGAGTTAGCCTGCACACTAAGTTTCTGTAGCAAGCTAGCTAGCTAATAATACATTGTTTTTGATAATTTTCTAAATATATTTACTTACTTGGATAGGTTCTCCAACTGCCTCCATTTTCTGGGTCCTTAGAAAAACGAAATAATGGGCAATCTTCCTGAAGTTACTGGTGGTAGCAAAACACAGACTGACTTTGATCTTCCAACATAGCGCCTGGTTCGGTGGCTAGGTGATTTGTGGCAAAACTGCAAGCCCTCTATAGCCATTAAATTCTACTGTGCAAATATACAGTGCATTATAAGGAAATAATGCACACTCTAGAATGCCCTTCCAGCCAATCAGAAACAAGTATTCAACAATGTCATTGTATAACATATTTAAGTGATAAAGCCGGTGTTGAGGATATTGTGACAATATATCCTCCAAACAGTGGAGCAGGTTGAGAGCTTCCTTGGTGTCCACATCACCAAGGAAGGTCCTTCTGTAGCACAGTTGGTAGAGCATGGCGCTTGTAACGCCAGGGTAGTGGGTTTGATTCCCGGGACCACCCATACGTAGAATGTATGCACACATGACTGTAAGTCGCTTTGGATAAAAGCGTCTGCTAAATGGCATATATATATATAAACTATCATGGTCCAAACACACCAAGACAGTCGTGAAGAGGGCACGACAACACCTATTCCCCCTCAGGAGACTGAAAAGATATGGCATGGGTCCTCAGATCCTCAAAACTTTCCACAGCTGCACCATCGAGAGCATCCTGACTGGTTGCATCACCGCCTGGTATGGCAACTGCTCGGCCTCCGACTTCAAGGCACTACAGAGGGTAGTGCGAACTTCCCAGTACATCACTGGGGCAAAGCTTCCTGCCATCCAGGACCTCTATACCAGTCGGTGTCAGAGGAAGGCCCAAAAAATGTCCAAGGACTCCACATGGCATGCGGTACCGGAGCGCCAGGTCTAGATCAAAAAGGCTTCGTAACAGCTTCTACGCCCAAGCCATACGACTCTTGAACAGGTCATCAAATGGCTACTCGGACTATTAGCATTGTCCCACCCCACCTCCCATTTTTACACTGCTGCTGCTCTCGCTCTATCATCCATGCATAGTCACTTTAACTCTACCTACATGTGCATATTACCTCAATTACCTTGACTAACCGGTGCCCCTGCACATTGACTCTGCACCGGAACCCCCTGTATATAGCCTCCACATTGACTCTACACCGGAACCCCCTGTATATAGCCTGCACATTGACTCTGCACTGGAACCCCCTGTATATAGCCTCCACATTGACTCTGCACCGGAACCCCCTGTATATAGCCTCCACATTGACTCTGCACAGGAACCCCCTGTATATAGCCTCCACATTGACTCTGCACCGGAACCCCCTGTATATAGCCTCCACATTGACTCTGCACCGGAACCCCCTGTATATAGCCTCCACATTGACTCTGCACCGGAACCCCCTGTATATAGCCTCCACATTGACTCTGCACCGGAACCCCCTGTATATAGCCTCCACATTGACTCTGTACCGGTACCCCCTGTATATAGCCTCCACATTGACTCTGTACCGGAACCCCCTGTATATAGCCTCCACATTGACTCTGTACCGGAACCCCCTGTATATAGCCTCCACATTGACTCTGCACTGGAACCCCCTGTATATAGCCTCCACATTGACTCTGTACCGTAACACCCTGTATATAGCCTCCACATTGACTCTGTACCGTAACACCCTGTATATAGTCTCCACATTGACTCTGCACCGGAACACCCTGTATATAGCCTCCACATTGACTCTGCACCGGAACCCCCTGTATATAGCCTCCACATTGACTCTGCACCGGAACCCCCTGTATATAGCCTCCACATTGACTCTGCACCGGAACCCCCTGTATATAGCCTCCACATTGACTCTGCACCGGAACCCCCTGTATATAGCCTCCACATTGACTCTGTACCGTAATACCCTGTATATAGCCTCCACATTGACTCTGTACCGTAATACCCTGTATATAGCCTCTACATTGACTCTGTACCGTAATACCCTGTATATAGCCTCTACATTGACTCTGTACCGTAATACCCTGTATATAGCCTCCACATTGACTCTGTACCGTAATACCCTGTATATAGCCTCCACATTGACTCTGTACCGTAATACCCTGTATATAGCCTCCACATTGACTCTGTACCGTAATACCCTGTATATAGCCTCCACATTGACTCTGTACCGTAATACCCTGTATATAGTCTCCACACTGACTCTGTACCGTAATACCCTGTATATAGCCTCCACATTGACTCTGTACCGTAATACCCTGTATATAGCCTCCACATTGACTCTGTACCGTAACACCCTGTATATAGTCTCCACATTGACTCTGCCGGAACACCCTGTATATAGCCTCCACATTGACTCTGCACGGAACCCCCTGTATATAGCCTCCACATTGACTCTGCACCGGAACCCCCTGTATATAGCCTCCACATGGACTCTGCACCGGAACCCCCTGTATATAGCCTCCACATTGACTCTGTACCGGTACCCCCTGTATATAGCCTCCACATTGACTCTGTACCGTAATACCCTGTATATAGCCTCCACATTGACTCTGTATTAATACCCTGTATATAGCCTCTACATTGACTCTGTACCGTAATACCCTGTGTATAGCCTCTACATTGACTCTGTCAATACCCTGTATATAGCCTCCACATTGACTCTGTACCGTAATACCCTGTATATAGCCTCCACATTGACTCTGTACCGTAATACCCTGTATATAGCCTCCACATTGACTCTGTACCGTAATACCCTGTATATAGCCTCCACATTGACTCTGTACCGTAATACCCTGTATATAGTCTCCACACTGACTCTGTACCGTAATACCCTGTATATAGCCTCCACATTGACTCTGTACCGTAATACCCTGTATATAGCCTCCACATTGACTCTGTACCGTAATACCCTGTATATAGTCTCCACACTGACTCTGTACCGTAATACCCTGTATATAGTCTCCACACTGACTCTGTACCGGTACCCCCTGTATATAGCCTCCACATTGACTCTGTACCGGTACCCCCTGTATATAGCCTCCACATTGACTCTGTACCGTAATACCCTGTATATAGTCTCCACACTGACTCTGTACCGTAATACCCTGTATATAGCCTCCACATTGTTATTTTATTGTTGCTCCTTAATTAGCTGTATTTTTTTATTTTACCTTTATTTAACCAGGCAAGTCAGTTAAGAACTAATTCTTATTTTCAATGACGGCCTAGGAACAGTGGGTTAACTGCCTGTCACATCTGGCTGTGATTGGGAGTCCCATAGGGCGGCGCACAATTGGCCCAGCGTCGTCCGGGTTTCGCCGGTTTAGGCCGTCATTGTAAATAAGAATTTGTTCTTAACTGACTTGCCTGGTTAAATAAACGTTAAAACGCTGCACGAATCAAAGCAGTGGAACCGAGTGTTGTGATTCAAAACTTTAGTGTTCAAAACAATTGATCTTGGGGCGACTGGGGAAGCGGGGTCATGTCATGCATTTACACTATTTATCAAATGGTGATATGAATATATATATACTTTTAGTGTGAACATGTCCAAATGATCCAATAGATTATAATTTTCTGGTATAGAGATGGATGTGCAAAAACAAACGTTGTAATATGCTCCAAGCCCCACCCACCCACCTTCACACAAAGCCCCACCCACCCACCTTCACACAAAGCCCCACCCACTCACCTTCACACAAAGCCCCACCCACCCACCTTTACACAAAGCCCCACCCACCCACCTTTACACAAAGCCCCACCCACCCACCTTTACACAAAGCCCCACCCACCCACCTTTACACAAAGCCCCACCCACCCACACCTTCACACAAAGCCCCACCCACCCACCTTCACACAAAGCCCCACCCACCCACCTTTACACAAAGCCCCACCCACCCACCTTTACACAAAGCCCCACCCACCCACCCACCTTCACACAAAGCCCCACCCACCCACCTTCACACAAAGCCCCACCCACTCACCTTCACACAAAGCCCCACCCACTCACCTTCACACAAAGCCCCACCCACCCACCTTCACACAAAGCCCCACCCACCCACCTTTACACAAAGCCCCACCCACCCATCTTTACACAAAGCCCCACCCACCCACCTTCACACAAAGCCCCACCCACCCACCTTTACACAAAGCCCCACCCACCCACCTTTACACAAAGCCCCACCCACCTATCTTCACACAAAGCCCCACCCACCCACCTTCACACAAAGCCCCACCCACCCACCTTCACACAAAGCCCCACCCACCCACCTTCACACAAAGCCCCACCCACCCACCTTCACACAAAGCCCCACCCACCCACCTTTACACAAAGCCCCACCCACCCATCTTTACACAAAGCCCCACCCACCCACCTTCACACAAAGCCCCACCCACCCACCCACCTTCACACAAAGCCCCACCCACCCACCTTTTCACACAAAGCCCCACCCACCTATCTTCACACAAAGCCCCACCCACCCGCCTTCACACAAAGCCCCACCCACCCACTTTCACACAAAGCCCCACCCACCTACCTTCACACAAAGCCCCACCCACCCGCCTTTACACAAAGCCCCACCCACCCACTTTCACACAAAGCCTCGTCCACACACACATACAGTGCCTTGTGAAAGTATTCATCCCCCTTGGCATTTTTTCTATTTTGTTGTATTACAACCTGTAATTTAAATAGATTTTTACGTAGTGGACATACACTAAATACTCCAAATTGGTGAAGTGAAATGAAAAAAATTACTTGTTTCAAAAACAAACAAAAAAATCACCCCCTTTACTATGAAGCCCCTAAATAAGATCTGGTGTAACCAATTACCTTCAGAAGTCACATTATTAGTTAAATAAAGTCCACCTGTCTGCAATCTAAGTGTCACATGATCTGTCACATGATCTCAGTATATTTTCACCTGTTCTGAATGGCCCCAGAGTCTGTAACACCACGAAGCAAGGGGCACCATGAAGACCAAGGAGCTCTACAAACAGGTCAGGGACAAAGTTGTGGAGAAGTACAGATCAGGGTTGGGTTTTAAAAAAATATGCAAAACAGGTTATATAAAAAAAATCCAAAACAGAGCACCATTAAATCCAATATTAAAAAATGGAAAGAATATGGCACCACAACAAACCTGCCAAGAGAGGGCCGCCCACCAAAACTCACAGACCAGGCAAGGAGAGCATTAATCAGAGAGGCAACAAAGAGACCAAAGATAACCGTGAAGGAGCTGCAAAGCTCCACAGCAGAGATTGGAGTATCTGTCTATAGGACCACTTTAAGCCGTACCCTCCATAGAGCTGGGCTTTATGGAAGAGTGGGCAGAAAAAAAGCCATTGCTTGAGGAAAGAAATAAGAAAACATGTTTGGTGTTCGCCAAAAGGCATGTGGGAGACTCCCCAAACACATGGAAGAAGGTAATCTGGACAGATGAGACTAAAATGGAGCTTTTTGGCCATTAAGGAAAACACTATGTCTGGTGCAGACCTAACACCTCTCATCAACCCGAGAATACCAAGCATGGTGGTGGCAGCATCATGCTGTGGGGATGTTTTTCATCGGCAGGAACTGGGAAACTGGTCAGAATTGAAGGAATGATGGATGGGGCTAAATACAGGGAAATCCTGTTTCAGTCTTCCAGAGATTTGAGACTGGGAAGGAGGTTCACCTTTCAGCAGGACAATGACCCTAAGCATACTGCTAAAGCAACACTCGAGTAGTTTAAGGGGAAACATTTAAATGTCTTGGAATGTCCTAGTCAAAGCCCAGACCTCAATCCAATTGAGAATCTGTGGTATGACTTAAAGATTGCTGTACACCAGCGGAACCCATCCAACTTGAAGGAGCTGGAACAGTTTTGCCTTGAAGAATGGGCAAAAATCCCAGTGGCTAGATGTGCCAAGTTTATAGAGACATACCCCAAGAGACTAGCAGCTGTAATTGCTGCTAAAGGTGTCTCTACAAAGTATTGACTTTGGGGGGGTGAATAGTTACGCAAGCTCAAGTTCAGTTTTTTTGTCTTATCTCTTAAAATATTTTGCATCTTCAAAGTAGTTGACATGTTGTGTAAATCAAATGATACAACCCCCCCAAAATATATTTTCATTCCAGGTTGTAAGGCAACAAAATAGGAAAAATGCAGAGGGGGGTGAACACTTTCGCAAGCCACTGTACATTCAATAGACTGCACTTCTTTAGAATTATAAAGCCTTGTAGATTGAGTCATTGAGCTGCAGTGAACCATTCATTATGAAGCCTTGTAGATTGAGTCATTGAGCTGCAGTGAACCATTCATTATGAAGCCTTGTAGATTGAGTCATTGAGCTGCAGTGAACCATTCATTATGAAGCCTTGTAGATTGAGTCATTGAGCTGCAGTGAACCATTCATTATGAAGCCTTGTAGATTGAGTCATTGAGCTGCAGTGAACCATTCATTATGAAGCCTTGTAGATTGAGTCATTGAGCTGCAGTGAACCATTCATTATGAAGCCTTGTAGATTGAGTCATTGAGCTGCAGTGAACCATTCATTATGAAGCCTTGTAGATTGAGTCATTGAGCTGCAGTGAACCATTCATTATGAAGCCTTGTAGATTGAGTCATTGAGCTAACCATTGAAGCCATTCATTATGAAGCCTTGTAGATTGAGTCATTGAGCTGCAGTGAACCATTCATTATGAAGCCTTGTAGATTGAGTCATTGAGCTGCAGTGAACCATTCATTATGAAGCCTTGTAGATTGAGTCATTGAGCTGCAGTGAACCATTCATTATGAAGCCTTGTAGATTGAGTCATTGAGCTGCAGTGAACCATTCATTATGCCACTTGGGATATACTGATGTCTGATCTGGCTGTTCATCCAATAGAAATACACACAAAACAACAACAACTTGAAGGGTTACCGAAGTGTCTGAGGATTAGGCTCCTGCCAATAAAAGCATGAATATCAACAAGAACAGATTGTCAAAGTTTATTCTACTATAGCTTGGTTTAAAAATGATTACACAAATATAAAGATAAACTGCATTTGAAAACACATGCATATATAAACATGATCAAAATACTAAATAATAGTTCTGAGTATCAGTTATTATTGAGTTGTTCTAAGGTGATACACAGACTACAGGCAGACAGACAGACAGACTAGACAGACAAACATACGATGGACAGACATACTATAGATAGACTACAGGCAGACAGACAGAACCTACATGCAGACAGACAACAGGCAGAGAAACAGAACAACAGACAGGAAATAGGGTTCCATACACCAAGTATCAATACTATAGTATAAAACACATAATATCAACACTATAGTATAAAACACATAGTATCAATACTATAGTATAAAACACATAGTATCAATACTATAGTATAAAACACATAGTAGCAATACTATAGTATAAAACATAGTATCAATAATATATAAAACAATAGTATACACTATAGTACTAAAACACATAGTATCAATACTATAGTATAAAACACATAGTATCAATACTATAGTATAAAACACATAGTATCAATACTATAGTATAAAACACATAGTATCAATACTATAGTATAAAACACATAGTATCAATACTATAGTATAAAACACATAGTATGAATACTATAGTATAAAACACATAGTATCAATACTATAGTATAAAACACATAGTATCAATACTATAGTATAAAACACATAGTATCAATACTATAGTATAAAACACATAGTATCAATACTATAGTATAAAACACATAGTATCAATACTATAGTATAAAACACATAGTATCAATACTATAGTATAAAACACATAGTATCAATACTATAGTATAAAACACATAGTATCAATACTATAGTATAAAACACATAGTATCAATACTATAGTATAAAACACATAGCATCATGCATAATAGGTTAATGTAAATGTTTGCTTTAATTTACATGGTGTGTGTGTGTTCTGTAGGGTTGTGTGTTAAGGCAGTGTTTACACAGGCAGCCCATTTCTGATATTGTTTTTCACTAATTGGTCTTTTGACCAATCAGATCATCCCTGAAAAAAATCTGTGATAACATCAGGTGTGATTGGTCAAAAGACCAATTAGTGGAAAAAGTATCAGAAACGCTGTGTAAACGCAGCCTAACTGTCCCAGACTGATGTAACATCCTGTCCCATTATTATAGCTACATACAAATACATACAAGTATTGACACCTCTTGACTTTCTCCACAGTTTCTTGTTTTACAGACTGAATTCTAAATGGATTCAAATGTAATGTTTTGTCACTGGTCTACACACAATATCCCATAACATCAAAGTGGAATTATGTTTTTAGCATGTTTTTCAAATTAATACAAAATAAAAAGCTGAAAGGTCAATAAGTATTCAACCCTTTTGTTATGGCAAGCCTACATATGTTCAGTATTAAAAATGTTCTTAACAAGTCACAAAATAAGTTGCATGGACTCACTCTGTGTACAATAATAGTGTTTAACATGATTTGTAAATGACTAGCCAATCTCTGTACCTCACACACAGTTATTTGTAAAGTCCCTCAGTCGAGCAGTGAATTTCAAACATAGATTTAACCACAAAGACCAGGGAGGTTTTTCAATGCCTCGCATAGAAGGGCTCCTATTGGTAGATGGGTCAAAAACATTTTTAACATTTATTTTACTAGGCAAGTCAGTTAAGAACAAATTCTTATTTTCAATGACGGCCTAGGAACAGTGGGTTAACTGCCTGTTCAGGGGCAGGATGACAGATTTGTACCTTGTCAGCTCGGGGATTTGAACTTGCAACCTTTCAGTTACTAGTCCAACACTCACTACCCTGCCACTAGGCTACCCTGCCACTAGGCTACCCTGCCGCCCCAAATAAAAAAAAACAGACATTGAAAATCCCTTTGAGCATAGTGAAGTTATTAATTACACTTTGGATGGTGTATCACTACCTCCAGTCACTACAAAGATACAGGCGTCCTTCTGAACTCAGTTGCCAGAGAGGGAGCAAAGCACTCAGAGATTTCACCATGAGGCCAATGGTGACTTTAAAACAATTAGAGTTTAATAGCTGTGATAGGAGGATGGAGGACGGATGTCCCTGACTGAGGATGGATCAACAATTGTAGTTACTCCACAATATTAACATAAATGACAGAGTGAAAGGAAGGAAGCCTGTACAGAATAAAAATATTCCAAACATGCATCGTTTACAATAAGGCACTAAAGTAAAACTATAAATATAAATATGTCAAAGAAATTAACTTTAAGTCCTGAATACAAAGTGTTATGTTTGGGGTAAATCCAGCACTTCATATTTTCAAGCATGGCGGTGGCTGTATCATGTTATGGGTATGCTTGTCATCGGCAAGGACTAGGGAGTTTTTTTAAGGTAAATTAAACAGAATAGAGCTCAGCACAGGCAAAGTTCTAGAGGAAAACTTGTCCATAGGACTCATTTTACTGAGGATAGATACTTTGTACCTGTTTCCCCCAGCATCTTCACAAGGTCCTTTGCTGTTGTTCTGGGATTGATTTGCACATTTTGCACCAAAGTACATTAATCTCTAGGAGACAGAACGCGTCTCCTTCCTGAGCGGTATGATGGCTGCGTGGTCCCATGGTGTTTATACTTGTGTACTATTGTTTGTACAAATGAATGTGGTACCTTCAGGCGTTTGGAAATTGCTCTCAAGGATGAACCAGACTTGTGAAGGTCTACAATTTTTTTCTGAGGTCTTGGCTGATTTATTTAAATTTTCCCATGATATCAAGCAAAGAGGCACTGAGTTTGAAGGTAGGCCTTTAAATACATCCACATGTACACCTCCAATTGACTCAAATGATGTCAATTAGCCTATCAGAAGCTCTCCAATTGATTCAAATGATGTCAATTAGCCTATCAGAAGATTCAAAAGCCATGACATCATTTTCTGGAATTTTCCAAGCTGTTTAAAAGCACAGTCAACTTAGTGTATGTAAACTTCTGACCCACTGGAATTGTGAC